>NW_005054514.1:859169-870981 GCF_000277835.1 Geospiza fortis
CTTTATCACTGTGCAGACACCCCCTCTCCAGACACAATGCAGCTCTTTTCCTTCTGCCAGCACTGCTCTCCCTCTGGGAGCTGCTTCCGCCATGGAAAACATCAGAGATCAGGGATGGTCTGTCCTGTAACCAGTGGGAGCAGAGGTCGATGTTGTCTGTGCCATTTAACAGACGTGTCCCACCGAAGGGACAGGGCTTGTTCAAGTTAAAGGAGGAGAGACTCCTCCAGAACTGGGGAAGGAGCTCAGAAATTGGCCCTTGCTGTCACATTAATGGTCTTTGTTCAGGCCAGAACTCAAATAACCTTGAAAATGACCCAGTGCTAAAGGCTGCACACACACAGGGACTCCCAAAGAACTGTGATGGGAGAGAAAGTCACAGGTGAGGGAGACTGAATCATCTCCAAGGAGGGGACAGGCTTCCAGTGACCACGTTCCTTGTGTTTTCATAAAGAATCAAACCCAGCCTCCCAACTTAATTGTTCCTAGAGATAGTGGTGACTGTTTCCTCCCAGCACTCTGCAATTTATCCTCAATCAGAGCGTCTTTTCTATCAAACCTGATCATTTATTCTTCCACCAGGTACTAGTGAAACATTCTTCAGTATTTGCCTTCACTTAGTTTCTACTGCTGTTTGTTAAAGTTAGAGAGAGGGAATATATTTTGGGATCAGGGAATGTGTCCTGCCTTGAGTTGAACGAGAGAGATACACCAAAAAATTATGTGCTTTAAAATCCTGCTCCACCAAATTGACTGGACTTTCCTGCATTTTCTGATGTTGATGATATTTCAGGTGATTCTGTTGGTGCTGAGTTGTGTACATGTTCTTATTAGTAAATAACTGCTTGCCTTAACACGAATATTTCTTAAATCTGATTTTTGAGATGCTGATTAATTAGTGTCTAATGCAATAGATATCTTAAGTAATTAATTTTGTTATTGTGTCTTTTTGTCTTTATTCCCCACATCTAATTTTCTAATCACTAAAGAATTAATGAATTAAAAGATTGATGTATCAATTTACTCAAGTTATCCAAATATTTATAAAATATTTATTCAAATTATCTTTGCAGGTAGGTAAGTGATTCTTAAAGTGCAGCTCTTAATTTTGAAGAACTTTCTCTGCAAACATTTCCTTTGATCCTACAAAAGTACAATTCAACCTGCTTGGCCTCCAGAGGAGATGATCCCTATCAGATGGAAACCTGAAACTTTACGTTTTGATTCACTCAATTTTATTTAACAAATTGTTTAGAGTTGACCTCAGATCGTTAAAACAAAATCCCAGCACACCAGGTCAGGAAAGGCTGTTTTGCCCAAAATGCAACAGAAATTCTGCATCTCCTGGTACTGCTCCCCTCCAAGAGTTAGTGATACCCCATGTTTTCATTTCAACAGGGGTTTTGGGTGATTTTAAACAAATATTTCCATGTATAAAGCATATTTTGAAGGGAATATACAAGCAACTTGTACTCTTTTTGAAACACTGGTACCAAGTTTATGGGATGCTAAGGCAGCATCCTGGATACTCCCATCCTCTCTGTGGCCCATTCCAAGTGCTCCAAGTTGGCAGCGATGGAATCACAGGGATGTCTGGTTTGTCAGGAGTGCCATCTGCAAGGTTATGGAGAGGAAAAGCAGAGGCCAGGCAGGAGTTCACTCTCTGGGTGATCTGGGAGGCAAACAGATTTATGAAATAAAAGCTTGTAATGCAGTTTAATAAGATTAAATTTATTTAATAAGTGCAAAATAAGGACGTTGGTTCATTGCAGCAGCAACAGCAATGCCCCAGACTTTGTGCAGAGCAGCACAAAGAGATCTGAGGCTTCAGGGCTGTTAGTCTGTTTAGTCTCTTTTCTTACCACTGATGCTGTTCCTGCCTGGAAATAGGGGCAGGAAACTGTGAGGGCAGAGCAGTGGTGAAGGAGGATCCCCAAACAGGACTGGCTGCACACGACAGGAGCCTGGCCCAGTGTCTTGGTCTGTCCCAGGCTGTTGCTGTGGTTGGAGGTGAATTTGAATTTCTATGCCTCATTTCCCATGTGTACAGTGAGGCCAATAATGCTGCCTTTGTCTGTGGGACTATTTAAAATGCAATGAGATGAGATTTTCAGAAATGACAAATGGTTTTCGGGGCTGTGTGTGAGTGCTGGGATGAAGGCTTTGCAGAGGGGCCTGGGCTCTCCTGCTGGGCAGCGTGGTCTGATTGGGTTTTCAAGCTGTGTCAGCAAAATGAAGAACCTGAGCAGTGCACAGACAGCCCAGGGCACATCACTGCTTGAAACTGAAGCTTGAAGCTTCTTCTTAGCTTTAAATCAAAATTCAGCAACACTAAGGTATCTTTCAGTTAGCACTGGCTCTCCAGACATCACATGTGGAGAGGAGAGAAATCTTTGTGAAAACAAAAGAGAAAGTGGGTGTTTTCCTGTAATGGGATTTGATGACTTGATTTGATTTTTGCTTTGATATTTACAGCACGAAATTTTCAGCATGAAATTTTCAGCATGAAGTTTTTGTTTAACTGTTTGTCATCCCTGTTCTTCTTTCTGACATTGAACCAAATCCCAGTTCCCTGGGAACACTGATAGTCAAGAAAATCTTTGATTGAGACCTTTGGAAAAGGCTGCTTCTTCTGTGTATGTTTATAATATTATACAGCTCATAACCTGCTGCAATAATAATCTGAAGCATATAGGAAGCTTCAGTTCTTTCTGTTTCACTTAAAAATGTTGCACTGCTTGAAAATCTGTTTTGTGTAGTTATTTCTCATTTTTTCCAGTTGGAAAAAAAGTGTACCTATCTGGCACTATGGCCCAGTTTAGCCATAGCCATTGGATTTCCAGTGTAGCAGTTCTTTCTTCTCTATTACTGCCTCTGGTTGGCATTTTTATTGCAGAATAAAGCAGGACAGTCTGTTTACTTCTATTGATGGACTCAAGACATTTTTCCTCTCCTTCACCTGGGTTCACCAGGTCAGTGATGTGTGCATGTAAGCCAGCAGGGCATTCAGAGCTGTTTTTCAGAACCTACGTGTGCAGACAGGTGCCCTGTGTTTAAAATAGGCTCTAAAGCCATCCCCAAACATGAGGTGAAGCTGCTTAATGCAGCTTAATGGTAAGATGCTTTTGCACTATGAACTGGTGGAGATTCCAGCCAGTGCAGCTGATAAACAGAACCATCAGCACAAGCAACACCTTCTGAACTCACCTGGGCATTTTCATCCAGCATCCCTTCCTCCCCTGGAGCCTGATAGACCCTCCCCCTCCTTTCTTTCAACTTGTGGAGTTCAGATATGCACAGTGAATTCCTTACAAGGGAGAGGGGAAGGATTTCTGTGCTGGTGGGATGTGCCTGTGTGAATGTGTGATGAATATTCTCAGCTCTGAAAGAAGCATGGATTCTGTTGCTGCCTCTGGGTGCTCAAAACTGGCTCCAGTGCCCAAGGAAGCCTTCCCTGAGCCCAGCATCCTGTAATGTAAGTATCACATGGCAGGTGATGTCCCAGGATATCATTATGTTATATTTAAGTATTTTTATTCCAGTAAAAGGCAAGGTGCTTTCACTGAATGGGAAGTGCTCCTCTAGAATTGTTAGGGAAGAGCAGGGACAGGAGAGAGCAATTCTAGAGCAGCTGAAAGGAAAGGTGAAGCTGAGCTTCACCCCTGATGCAGTTGCAGCATGTTAATCCGAGAAGAAATTGTTTTTCATGAGCCTGGGCTCCTTCTCCTGTTGAATTTACATCTGATTCTTTTTTTTAGTGCTGTTGTGCCCTGTCTCTGAGGAACCCAGGGAGCTGCCAGCACTCAAAGTCAAGCAGGGGAATCAGAGGCCAAGCTGTGCTTTATGACCTTTGTTATTATTTTTGACATTATTATTTATTAACATAGCACTTGGAAGGTGTGTGAAGTTCACGTGGATCACAGCTCTGGCATGTCTGCAATGGGAAGATCTTATCTGGGGAGATGGGGAGCAGTCAGGAGATCCCAGTTACAGGACATAAACTGATATTCGCTCACTCCTCTTTGCTTTTTGGCCAGAGCTCCCTGCCTTGGAAGGTCAGATTTTAAGCCATGTTCCAATAGTAAAGGTTGCCATTATCAATTCTGGGTTCTTTTGAGACAATGCTGGAAAAACTTCAGATAATTTCCAGTCCCCAAATCAATGGCTATTTCCTGCCCAGTACCAGCTCCACACAAATGTCAGTGATGGTGAGCCAGAAGCTGTCATATTCTGAGAGAGGAGTTCAGAGGAAATGTTAATATTTAATGTTGCCTTTTTGTGGTTAGATGGGTGAGTTCTCTTAATGACACTTTCAGAAAGAAGCATATCTCAGTCATCAGCTGTAATTCAGCTGTGGTGGTGCTTCCAAATGTCACAGGACATTTATGGATCTCAAGGAAATCAAAAATTTTGGAAATTCTGTCTTAAATATTGAACACTTCTGAGAGATTCCTGTTGCTTCTGTCCATGATCATCCTGGAAATAGTTGAGAAAAATCTGATTTTAGGGCAGGCTGGTGCCTTTCACATACTGGATTAGTGAGGAGAGATTTTGATAGCAATGAGGCTCTCCACTCCCTCTGAAAGTCATTGAGAATTGTGGGCCTAATTTCCATTTGGACCTTTGGAAAATCCTCTGGTAATTGACTCAATATTTGTACTATTGCATGGACCAAAACTGTTTGCATGGACTAAAACCCACTGGCAATAAAATCTGAGTGGCAGAAATTTTCTAGGGCTACTTTATGTTAGCTGAGGTCGCTGAGGAAAAAAACGTAAAGGAAAAGTGAGGCATAGGATAAACAGAAATAAAAAGGACCGTGGAAAAAAAAAAAAGATTTTTGTCTCAGCATTTGAATGGACTGTATTCATTTATCAAAAGACTTTCTGCTGGTCTTTAATGTTCCTGAAATAATGTGTCTCGTCTTTGAGTGCTCACTGCCAAGAAAAGCTGTCAGCCACTCCAGCAGTTATCATATCCCAAAGGGAAGTTGGTTAATGATTTCCCTGTGGACAACTTGGTCTTTCAGATTTTGTGCTCTGCCACAACAATTTCCAATCCAATGAAGCATTTTAGGATTTGGTTGGATTTTTAATACTCAAGGAATATTCTGGAAATGGCAGTTATTCAGTGCCACCTCCTGATCATGAACTTGTGCCTTAGAAAATTCAAATCCAGGGTGGGATGTGGGGAGCAACAATGGGTGAGGCAACACTCAGAAAGAGGGAAGGTGGCTTTCCCAGCTTCTGGCCAGGCAGGGGAATTATTATTGCAATGGCACATGCAACAGGTTGATGCTTTTAAAGGCTGCATAATTTTGTAAGTAGTGCTCGTGTTAGAGTTCAGCACAGCCTAAAACAGATCCTTGCTCTGAGCATCCCTAAAATGTTGTTGATTTACATTCAAGCTTTGTTGAGCTTCTCTTTGAGAATCAGAGTGGTTTGGGTTGGAAGAGACCTGACATATCATCCCCTACAGAGATCCAGGCTGGAGCTTTCTAAGCCATCCCTTAAATTGCCACAGTGGCTTGTGCCAGGCTTTCTTTGCACATTTTCACTGTAGAATTGACTCAGTGGAGTTCTGTTACAGAGTTCTGCTTCTGCAAATACCCAAATTTCACTGGGATCCTGCTTTGCGTGATAAATCTTGCACCCACTGGAAGTATTAATAATTAATTATTTGCAATAGGAAGACCCCCAGATTTGGAAGTAGTTGCTGTCATTTAGTTTAATAATGGCAATTTAATGGTGGAATATACTGCTGTAATTTCTGTCTGGGTTCTTAATTGTTAAATAATGAAGAAAATTCTGGATTTGCAGCAATTATCTCACATAAGGATGGAAGACAAATAAAACAACATAGAGCTTATATTGCCTTGTTTCTAATTGAAAACAAGATTGATTGTTCACCCTTGGAAGTAACTGTGAGCATGAAATGGAATAAAGCACCATTAGACATTTCATTCATGAGAAGTGGAATCAGAGAATCCCATAACAATTTGGGTGGGAAGGGACCTTAAACCCCACCCAATCCCCACCTCCTGCCATGGGCAGAGACACCTTCCACTATCCCAGGGTGCTCCAGGCCCTGTCCAGCCTGGCCTTGAACACTTCCAGGGATCCAGGGGCAGCCACAGCTGCTCTGGAATTCTGTCCACTCCCTCACCACCCTCACAGAAAAGAATTTTTTCCTAATATCCAATCTAAAACTGCGCTCTGTCAGTTTAAAGCCATTCCCCCGTGTCCTGTCACTCCAGGCTCTTGTAAAAGCTGGGATTTGTTGGCCAGATGGAACAGGAGATGAGAAATTGCTGGTCACCATTGGTGTGACACAGGGATCAGTCCTGTGCTCCTGAGTTTTTCCAGTCAGATTCCAGGGCTCTGTGCATGAAGGAAGTCTCAGTATGAGAGCAAAGAGACAATTTTCCCCTTGTTTGACAAGAAGCCAGCCCAGTGCCTATCTTTGTGCTCACATTTCCTTTCTCTCAGTGTAAAGTTATTTTTGCAAAAGAAAATTGTGCAATCCAGGGTCTTCATGCCATCCTTCTCCTTGTCTCTGCCAAGGCAAATCCCCAAATGGGGTTTGTCTCCTCTCATGGGGTGCTCAGTGCTGAAGGCAGGGAGTACTTATGGCACTCAGGACTTTTGTGCAGGAGCATAAAAGGATCTTAAATTAGGCCAATTCTGCCACTCTCCTGTGCAGTTTCAGGTAAGCGCTCTATTCATCACTTTTCTGGGGTGTTGTTCCTGATGGAAGTCACTTGCTCCAAGGTGTCTGGAGTTTTAGGATATTAAGAAAATCTGAAGATGTCTTTCTACTTAGTTTCCCTCTTTTGTTCCTTTTTTCAATTAATACATCCACATACCATGTTATAAATTTAACCCATTTTCATGTGTTGCTAAATGGTTTATCTGCAAATAAGCATTCAGCTTATTCTGCTCTGCACATCCCTATAACTGACAGAGCAAGAACTAATTAATGCTCATTACAGGAGCAGAATAAAAAGCTGCTGCATGGAGACTGAAACTACCAGTGTGATTCCAACTGCCCTGATCAATTTCTAAAGTTGTGTTTAGGTTTCTCCAGTGTTTCCTCACCTTTGTAGGGCCAAGTATGAGCAGTTTTCTGAGGAATTTTCATATTGACACCAGGTTTATGACATTCAAATCAGAGTCAGTGTCATTCTCAAATTAATTTATGTGGTTCTCAGTGAAAATAGAAACCCTGTGGGATTATTAAACACATGGATTATCAGCTGCCAGTGATTTTTCAGTAAAATGTTGTTATTTCCATGCTTAGAGCATGGGCATATCCAGTTGCTGGCTTAATATGTTACTACTCAGGAATTGTTCTGTGTTATGTAGCTGTGAACTCAAATTGAAATATAAATTCCATCATCCCATATTCTCGTTATGATAACAAAATTCATGGGAATCTGATAGTACCTGACTGGGAATTGTGGAATCTTAAACAAGGCTTGTGTGTCAGGCACTATAGAGGTTTAGTGGGACTCATGTAGGCAATAATTGCTTTGTCTGGTCCCAAACCCAGAGTGATTTTGAGGGTCTGAGTTCTCAGCGCACTGGCTGGTGCATCTTTACTCACGCTAAGACTTTTCCTGGAGGAAGAAATATTTGAGGAATAAAGCTGTGGAATCATGTAGACACATTTAAGTGTTTCAGTTCAAGTGTAACAGAATAAATAGAATTTGTTACAGTTGGAAGTTTTGCAAGATCTGATACGTGGGTTTCAAGTATCGGATCTTGCAAAATAAATAACTTTTTTATGGAATTGCATCCAGCTGGGATTTTTGCCTCAGCAGCATTTACAGAAGGCATCGGTCTGAGGCCATGGGAAACAGGATACTGAGGGCAGACACCTAGCCAGGTCACGGTGAGAAGAGTGGGGTCATGGGAGCCAGGATGCTAATAGAACTATCCTGTATCTGGTCAGGCTTCTGCTTCTTGTTCACAGCTGGTTCTGGTATACAAGGTAGAGTTCTGAGTTGATGATTGGGCCCTGCCCTAAAAGATCCCTACACCTGGTTGTGTTTGCCACACCCCCAGCTCCTTGGATCTTGCCCCTCAGATGGTGCAGTTTATGCATTTGTTATTTTGCCATTAAAGATCTTTAATTTTGGGCAAGTTCACTGTACCCATTCCTCTATTTTATGCCACACTTCCCCCGGCCGAGCCAGATTAGGGATCACAGCAAGCCGGACTGTGATACTTTTTTTAATTGCCTCCTTTGTTTTTTCAGTGTCCATGAAAGGACCATAAAAACAGAATTAGTAGACAGACACTGTGAAATACCCAAAAAGGAGAATAAAGCCAAAGGAGGATGTCTTTTAGCAGTTCAGTAATTTTTTGGAATGCCTGAATTTCCTCTGGGTGATTGAAATCATCTTTGGTTTGATACAAGAGACCAGCCAGAGTGTCAGCAGATCAGCAGACACGGGTGAGGTCTTCGACAGAGTTGCCATAAGTTCAGCTGGAAATACAAATCCTGAAACTGAAATTCTGCTCAGTGTGTCCTCAAGTGCCTGTGGAAAGGGGAAGCACTTGGAGGTTGATATTCAGCATGAGGTTATCTGTATGTGGTAGGGTTATTGTAAAAGAGTCAGATCTGAACAGCAGGAAAACTCAGCCTTTGGAAGTGACTTTTACCAGCTCTGAGACATTTGGAGGTTTAGTCCTGTTTGCAGGATTTCATTCCTGTCTGGATCCCTGCGCAGCCTCTGGCTTTCCTGACAGATCCTTCCCACTCTTCCACAGAGCCTGTGCCTGTGGCTATCTGAGCATCTTCCAGGTCTGTGCCAAGGGATGAATGAGCTGGATTCCAGGCTGTCCTGAAAGCCACTGCCTTCATCTCAGCAAATTGCAGAACATGTCAACACAATCACTCCAAGGCTTTCCTCTTGCTGGAGCCTCCACCAACACTCGCCGCAGCTCCGGTGCTGCCTGATCAGCAGTGCTGTGGCAATTAATATTTATAAACCTTAAATAAAACAGCACTTGTGTGTACCTCAGAGACCATCTGTTGGGCTCCAGTCCCCAACCAAGCACCTGAGATCAGCATGGCTGTAACCCTGCTGGGTCCTTGGGGATGATCCCAGGAGGGGAAGGACATGGGGCTGTTTCCCTGGAGAGCCCCTGTCTTTGGATTCCCCCCTCCTTCATTAGTTACCAGAGCACATCATCCTCATCCTCCAGGGCCAAACTGCAGGCTTTTTTTTTTTCCTTTTAGTCTGGAGTCTTTTATCACTGCACTGTGCATTTATTACTGGGCCTTGCTCAGCTGTGACCTTGGCTTTGGTGGTTTTCCACCTTTTGGATACAAATGCCTTGATTTTTGTGTGGTTTGCAGGGATAGATGGCTCTGGGATTATTATTTTTTAAATACACCTTGATTTATTCTTTTAGTGTTTTTTGGGGGTTGTTTTTTTTTTTAATCTTGCAAAGGTGCTTGGTAGCCATTTGGACACAGATGCCTCTCAATTAACAGTTAATGCATGCATGTGCAAAGATGCCTATCAATGAATAATGCATGGGAATAAGTAGCCTGGCCATTGGGTTTGGCCTGCATAAATATCACATATGGATTATCCTGAGGGCCCCAAATCACACATGAAAAACGTATTAACATGTGGAGACGGCCACATTCGACCTATTGTGCGCTGCACTTCTTACCTTTGTGACCAGACTGGCTCTGCTCCCACGTCCCCAGGGTCTCCCAGGCTCACAGGTCTGGTGGACTCTGCTCGAACCAGCCCTTTGGGAATGACCCCAGACCTCCCTCCACCTTGCCGGCCCTGGAGCGGCTCGTTTAGGTACAAACCCTGGGGAATAAGTCCCAGATGATGCCAGAGAGTCCGGCTCTGACCCGCACGGCGCCGGGTGCGGGTGGTGCTGAAGGGACAGCGCCGGGGGCCGAGCCGAGACCTGCCATGGCCCCCGTCTCTCCCTTGACCTCATCCCCTCTCCTTTGCCCCCCTCTTCCCTCTTCCCCATCTCCTCTGCGCTACATCTCTCCTCGCCTTCTATCTCCGCTCTGCTCCCCACCCTCGCTCTGCCCCATCTGCTCTCCATGCCCCATTTCCCCTTTGTCCCCCATCTCCTCTCTGCCCCCACCTCTCCTCACCCCCATCTCCCCTTTGCCCATCGTCCCCCTGCCCCCATCTTCTCTCTACCCTATCTCTCCTTTCTTCCCCATCGTTCCTCTGCTCCCATCTCCCTTCTGTCCTCATCTCCCCTTCGCCTCCCTGCCCTCTGCCCCCATGTCCCCTTTGTCCCCATCTCCCCCATCTCCCCTCGCAGGGTCACTGTCACCACGGGCAGGAGTGCGCGGGGCTGCTCTTTCTCCTCCTTTAGAAACCTGCCCCCAGTCCTAGCCGCCTTTGGCTGCCTCCCCCGATCTCCGGCAGGGAGGAACCGGGGTCTCCTGGCACTGCAGAGGCTTAACTGACTCGCAAGGTCAATAATTTTGGCTCCTGGAGGTAAGTCCCGGTTGCCAGCTCGTTTTCCTCTCTCCCCCGGTTCCCATATCCCTCTCCCATCTGCGTCTCTGTTTCATCCTCTCTTCAGTGCCATCCATCAGCCCTTTTCCCCCTGAAGAGCGACGCCCGAAACCCCAAGAAGCTGAGTCAGCGTTCTGCTCCCGAGCCCCACTGACCCAGCTGCGATCCCAGCTGCTCCCGCCCTCCGGCTCCGCGGCGCTGGGAAAAGTGAGGAACAATGGGATTCCCGGAGCACTCCACCATTGCTGGGCTGGGGGAGGCAGGGAACAGGCTGGTGGGAGGAAGGGAGGGAGGGAGGCAGAACCCCTTTCTGCCCTGCCCGGGCAAGGGGAGCAGCCGGAGGGGAGGAGGTGCCCGGTCCCCATCAGCCTCCTGGAACAGCGAGATCTGCACGCCGGGGAAGGGGAGGGGGAGAGGGTGGGTGTGAAGGGGGTTGTTGCTCCAACCTGATCGAGTCCATTTGCCAGTTCACCATTCGCATCACTTCCGGAGCAGTCCTCAGTTTCTGCTGCAGAGTGAGTTTTTTTTTTTTTCTTCTCTCTCTCTCTCTCTCTCTCTCTCTCTCTCTCCTTTTCCCTCCCTCCTCATCTGGATGCTGGGAACTTGAAGCCTCCTCCCTTTATTGCAGCAGGATCTGCCCCATCCTTGCTTCAACTTTGCGCTGCATCAAAGAGAGAGAGAGAGCCCCAGGCTGGCTGGTGCCGATGGGGGCAGGGGACCTGCCGGGCACAGCCCTTTGCAGTTGATGTTGCCGTATCTCTAGGACCCAGATCTGTCTCTTTCCTATCGCTTTCCTCCTTTTTCCCCCTCCCCATCTCTTCTCTCCGCGTGTGTGTGTGTGTGTGTGTGTGTGCAGGATCCTCCTGGTTACCGCTGTTGTTATTCCCCCTTAGCAGGGAGACCACCCCAGCCATGGCTGAGAGGAAGCAGAACGGGCGGCAGGGCGAGGAAGAAGAAGTGCCAGCCTTCTTCAAAAACCTGGGCTCGGGCAGTCCCAAGCCCCGGCAGAAATTCTGTGGCATGTTCTGCCCGGTGGAAGGCTCCCTGGAGAACAAGACCATCGACTTTGACTCGCTCTCAGTGGGCCGCGGATGTAACAAAGTCGTGGCAAAGCAGAAGGATGTTGCCCACCTGGGTCCAGATGCTCAGTCCGTCTATTCCAAGCAGAGCGGGAAGGGAGGGGAACCATCTGTTGAATTCGGGAGAAAGGTGGAGATCAGGAGTGCCACGGGGAAGGAGGCGCTGCAGAACCTGAATGACAAGGTGGGTGCATATATATATAGAGATATATTTATA
>NW_005054514.1:871108-878462 GCF_000277835.1 Geospiza fortis
TCCCCCGCACTCACAAACACCCCACCCTGCCCTCCCGTCTGGGGAGAAACAGCGACTTTTTTCTTTCTTAGGCGATTCCCCCAGCACGAAGGTAGGGAAATGCCCCACCCAGGCAGGGAATGCAGCTCACGGAACAGAAACGCGATTGTGAGCAAAAGAACATCAGTGAGCCTCCACCTACCGGGATCAAATCCCTGCAGGCTTCCTCTAGGGTGGACTCCTACCCCTGCTCCCAGGGGAGGACAGGCACCGGAGCGACCCCTGGGAGCTGCATTTCAATGCCAATTTTCATCAGGGCTGCTGGCTACAGGGGGAATTTTTGACTCGGGAAGATCTGGGACTTTCACAGGAATGTGGCATCCTTGTAGCAACCCAGAACTCCTCCCAGGATTTTAAGACTGCTGCAGATACTTCTCATTCTCTGGATTTGTCATGGCTTAATAAAGCCCATCTTCTTCCAGAGGCAAACCCACTGAACCTATAGATCTGGCTGACCATGCCCATCTTCTTTCCTCAATAGATCAATTTAAACCAGCTTTACCCAGCTGTGAGCCACAAAATACTCAGTGCACACCTCTGACAGTGCTGGCAGAGGTTGGAAGAGCAGAAATGAATGAATGAAGTACCCACCAGCAGCCTGCTAAACTCCTGGCATAGGGCAGGAGTTTCTCTGAGTAGTCTCCCAGTGGGCATAGAGCAGCCCTTTCTTCTGGAAGCTGCTCCTAGGATGTGCCTTCTGGATTTTAAATCTGATATGGATTGAGTATGATGGGCAGAAGTCTGCCCAGAATTCAGAATATGGGCTAGTTCACCACTTTCTCCTGCTTTCAGAAACGTGAAGTATTACTGGAGGTAATATAAAAATAGAAATTAATCAAATGTATTAGTTATAAAATATGAACTAGAGGCTCATTCTCCCCAAATCAGCCCCTGCTGCAGTGACCTAAGGGCTCCACCCAGCCATATTTCCACATGTGAACCACTGCTGTCACAAAGAGCTTACAAAGGCAGGCACAGATTTTCAGAATTCCCACACACTAGCCCCAGTGAGGAGGAGGAGGAGGATGTGCTCCACACTGCTCCAAACCTGCTTTCCCAAACCCAAACAAAAATTTGCCACTACAGATGCCTGAAGTTTACTCTGATCACGCTGAAGTGTCTACTAATGGAGTAACTTTCCATGATTAATTAGTCTTGTCGGACCAATCAAGGTGCATTTCAAGAATAAAGGGCTTTTTCATCTTGGGGAGTCAAAGGTTCTGCAATTCATGACATTTCCAGCCCCCTTTCCATGAGGAACTTCCTGCTGTGCCCACCCTGAGCCTGCCCTGGCCCAGCCTGAGGCCGTTCCCTCTGCTCCTGTCCCTGTTCCTGGAGCACAGCCCGACCCCCCCGGCTGTGCCCTCCTGGCAGGAGCTGTGCAGAGCCACAAGGGCCCCTGAGCCTCCTTTGCTCCAGGCTGAGCCCCTTCCCAGCTCCCTCAGCCTCTCCCCAGTTCTGTGGCCATCAGCTCTGCTTTGTAGTCAGTGCAGAAGATGGAAGGTTCCTGGTCCTAGAGCAGGGACTGCTGGAATGGCATACCAGGGCAATATTCCCCTTTTCCTTACATGACAAGTCTTGAGAGAAGGGCATTCATCTGGGGTTTAAAAAACTTCGGCCATTGATTGCTTGAGCTAGGTCATTTCTCCTAGTGTATTTCTCAGATTTCCCATATCTGTAATTGCTATTCCTTCTGTCTTTCTGACCTATTGACATTTTTGGGAGAGAGACAGTATTTTAGGGAACATCTATAGAGAAAAGCAAGGCTTAATTGCAAGAGAGATCACAAGGCTTTAATCTGGTTTGCAGAGAGAGCCTGAGTAGCTGCTCACACCCTACAACACCAGTACAAGACCTGGGATTCCAGATCTCTCCTTCATTTGCCATCTCATCGTTACTCCAGTGGTTCAGGTGTTCCCCTGTGCACTTTTACATTCCTTTTTTGCCTCCCTTAAAACAGTTCCTGGTCCTTTGGGAAGCACAGAGCACTGTGTATAAACTGCTGGTCTAAACCAACAAAGCCTATTGTAACAAACAACAATGAATAAACAGACAGTAGGAAAATGTTTTTAGTTTGGAATTTATAGGAGAGGACTCACTTGCAAAACACTGTCATGAAGCTTGCAACATGACTGGACTTTTTCCTAAAACCTCAAAGCTCTCAGGATCATGGTTGTTCATTCCTGGAGAGAAAAAAATGAATAACAGGATGTTGTTGAGAGCTCAAATAATCAGAGACTCTGAAACATTAATGGAACTGTTGTCTAAAACAAAGGAGCTGTTCCAGACAGCTGGAAATGCAGTCCTGAGTTTAATTTGTTACAATGCCTGCAATTTTTCTAGCCTTGTTTCGACAATCATTGTTTGCAAAATAATCATAAGGAAGGATGACTTGCATGTTCTTCCAATGGGTCAGGATGGTTTGTGGAAACAGTGAGGAGCAAAAATGCCAAAATCCTCTTAACTTTTTCTCAAAGCCATCATTCTGCACAGCTGCTGTTCTATACATCCAATGGGTGTCTAGTGCAGTGGTTTTATATGCAGAATTTACTAATACCACACTTCCATGCAGGAATGAAGAAGGGGTTTTTATACAGGGCAAATGGATTATTTGGGTTAAAGATTTGATGAGAAAATTTAAACACCTGGAGCCAGATCTCCCTGCTCAGCTTGAAGCTGATACAGGCTGCATCCCAAGGGATAAATTCAATTACTGGCACATGGGAGTGGCAGTTTGGTGTGCCACCCTTATGCCACCTCCCTGGACACAATTTAACAGGCCCCATCTGGTGTTAGTAGGTGCTAAGCAGTCATTTAGGGTCTGCCTGAGATTTTCTACCTGCAGGGCCGTGTCTGACTCTCTGTATCATACATCTGTCTTGTGGCACATCACATCTGGGTGTTGTCTCCTGGGATGTTGCTGCAAAGTTGGAAAATGACGTTGTCAACAAAGTTCAGGTGGGGTGGCGGCATGTATCCTCATGAACTCTCTTAGCTTATAAAACAACAGCATTTGGGAGCAAAAAACCACCAAAACCCAAACCTCTCTGCACTTCTGTGTGATTATCAATGTCCTGTCCTGTGATCCCCTCCCAAAGCGCAGGAATGACTCTCAGGGTGGGAGAATACAGGTCAAAATTCCATTTTTTCTCTGAGTCATGATCATCCTGCACCTCAGAGGAAGGCAAAGCTGGCTGGCACAAGCAGGGACAGCAGTGGTTGAGAGCCTGATGCTTCGCCCTGTAGGTTTTTGGGGAAGGAGAAGAGATTATAATGTTAAAAGACTGTACAATCACTGAAAACAGACATTTCTTAGTACCTACCCATGCTTCCCATGGGCCTGGGGGTGTGAGAGGATGAAAGGGAGAGGCAGTGACAGTGAGGCCTGAATGTCCCATGCCTTTGTTCCAGAAATTCTGCATTTAGCTGTGGTGCAGGTCAGGGCAGGATGTGGCTGTGAGCGGTTTGGAGAGAATAGCACATTTTTTCTGTGAATTGTATAACCCCTGACAGAGCAATCCCTGTCTAGAACCCTGAAGAGAGCCTGGCTCATTCCCGGGTACATGATGGGGAATTGTTTAATTGCTGGGATTGTTTAAGGATAATTCATATCATGGTACTCAGGACATTTCCTCTAAGAAACACACTCCAACACTAACAGCCTTCTTAAAATGCTGTTTTTGAGCCTCCTGAAGGGTTCTCTGGATTTTAAAAGAAAGAAAATCAATTGGAAGGTTAATTTGAATTTGCAGATTGAATGTACATTTTGATTGACCTGTTTGTGTGGCTAGAAAGTGAATCTTACCCTCAAAAAAAGTGATAGTCTGTGAAAAAAAAAATTAGGCTGTTTCTTTGGGAAGCTGTATGATTTTTACCTCCTCATAGTAGCGTTTGACCCCCCCATGGTCATTTCTGTGCTATGACTCTTAATTTTAATTTTCCCCTCTAAGATAATAAAGCAAGAGATGCTCATTGTCAAGTTTAACTCCTCTCAGTAATTTAATTTCCAGTGATTAATAAAGGACAGTTCTTTCATAATCTTTTGGGAAGGACAGATGTAACTCCTCCTACCATGTATCAGCCTGGATTTAATTCTCCCTACACTTCCTAGGATACAGGACATTCCTGGATCCATGGAAAACTCCTTTAAAACCGCTGAGAGTTGGAGCTGATGCAACAATTGGCATTGGCAGGATCATGACAGAAAATTAGGGCCTGATGAGTGAACTCTTGAAAGCTCTTTTGGCCCAGTTTATTTAAATCCACCTCTGATTCCTCTTTTCATTAAGTTTTAAAATGGATATTTCCATTTGCAGGTTTTTTAATTTCATGGCAAAATGCCATTGTGGACACACCTTTAAGTATTCAGTAGGAGTAGAAGCAATTTGGGTGTTGCAGAAATTCTGTGGGCTTTGTTGCCATTACACTAAAATTCCACAGAGGAGGAAACTCTTTTTAATACTTCTTTTCCCAACCATCCAGTAACTTCACAGTGGGAATAAAATTCTTTTCCAAGTGCTTTATGGTAGTTCACAGAATCTCTGAATTAAGATTCAGAGCTGATGTAAATTGATTTCTTCTGATGCCTGTGCTGATTTATATCAGCATAGATTTATTTTGATGATTTTAGCATAGATTATCACTGCACAAAGACTCCTATATTCCTGTGCCATTTTCCCTCTAGACCTTTGCAGGATACAAATTGAGACATCTATATGTTCCTTTAACATGAAATAAGCTTTTGCTGCCAAGAGCCTTACAAGTGCTGCAGCAGCTGGGCAGGAAGGGCTGCTGATGGTCCTGGCCAATATTCCCCCAAATACCTGAAGCCTGAGGATGGGTCAGGGACACTCTTGTCCTTCCCTTTATTAGCATTGATTAGACAGTGCTCATTAATGTGACACCTATAATTTTATCCTGTTCAGCCCCCTGTGTGCAGAAGACACCTGTGGAAGACAAAGTGCATCAGCATTATCCAGATATTCCATCACTTCTCAAAATATCCTAGCACTGCTATAGGGCAGCAGGGCTGGATCCAGCCCTGCCAGGATTTAACGAGGAAGTTCAATTCTCTTCTTTTAACAAAGGACCCAACTCCTGCCTCTGATGTTTCATAAATAGTTACTTTTCTTCATTTAACTTGTGCGGGAATTTATGCAGGAACTAGAGATTTACCAGAAGAATTACTCAGAGAAGCATGGAATGGTTTGGATTGGAAAGAACCTTAAAGCTCACCCATTTCCAACCCCTTGCCATGGGCAGGGACATCTTCCACTGGACCAGATTGCTCCAAGCTCTATCAGAACCAACCAAAAAGATGCACTTAGGTAATTCCAGGCTGTTCCCCACTTGTTCTCATCCTGACATTGTCAATTAGCTCTATTCCTCCCCTCTCCTTATGTGAGATTATACAATAGGCAACTTCCACTCCTTACCTTTTTTAAGCAAGACTAAATAAGCCAGTTTGCAACTACAGTAATTTGAAAATTACCTATTTTGCTCATTGTTAAAAGCAAAGAAAATTGGGGCATATTGGTGTGCTGTGATGGAGCTAGGAGACATGCTTGAGAGCTCATTTCTAGTCCTAAATCATGGAAGTTTTAAAAATTTGGTGCTGTGTAGATGTTGCATCTTCAACAAGTGTGGTTTTCCAGCCCTTTAATCTCTGAATTTATTTCATTCTGAATTACTTAGGTTCTTGCAACAAGGTGATGAGACAGACAAGCTAAGTGTCACCTTAAGATTGGTTATTGCTTTCTGACCCTAGTCACTGCTGGATCCAAGTTATGGAATATATGATTATGGAATACTCAAAGTTCAAGAACTGCTGCTCTGAATTAAGCCCATGTGCAGTAGGAAGTATTTTTAAAATAAAAAAAAGAAAAATTGCAATAGGTATATTTGGGCAGCTGAGATGGGCTCTAGGTGTGTTGGTGATCCACTGCCCAAGGCCTGGGTGCCAGCTCCCAGCCTTGGGCAGTGTGTGATTCCTCTCTGGTACTCTCCTACCTGCAAATAAAAGGCATGGAACCATTCAGATATTAAACTGAAGAGGAAAACAAGCATCAAAGAGAAAAAAAGAGGAACAGTTGCACTGTCTAAATTTAGAGACGTGATGTAGATTCCTGGTGCCATGTTCTGAGCAAAAATATGCTAAGGTTTCAAAACTTCTTCAAGCACACATCAGAGGCTCAGGATAATTCATTCAGGGTTGTCTATTCTAATCATTAAATCAAAATAAACCCTACAGGCTGACAAATTAATCATTTTGTCACTGTCATAATGAGCCACATTTTCATTTGTTGCTAATTGGATATTAACTGATTGACATATCATCTCCTTAAGTATTGCGGGATATCCTACCTATACCCAGAAAAAACTACTTCCCTATACTCCTTAGAGCTTCCTGTGAAGAAACGAACATAAAAGGTCCTGATAGGAGTCGGTTTGAACAGATGATGTTTTTATAATGATTTATTGCTCTCCTAGACCAAAGGTTTCATTTCCTACTGGCTGTGCATGGTGTGTTTGGGTACGTAGACATCACAATTTTGTGGCAGGCAAAGATGCAGTTTGTGTGATGTGAAATTCATTGTGAGTGACAGAAGAAGGTAAGTCTTTGATCGTTAATTATTAGTTATAATCTTCAAGCAGTGGTGAATTTGTGGTATTGAGTTCTCCAAAAATTGTGTTGTACCTTACCCCAGCACAGCTGATGTCAGAGGAACCTACTTGGCCACGGATCCCACCTCCTTTTCCTGCACTGGGACAAGTGCATTGTAAACGATGAGGAGATATTTATGCCATTTAATGCATTTCTTTCCTTGAAGTACCAGCTTATGGAGTTCAGGGACTGAGAAATTTGACTCCAAGTGTGACTGAAACATGGAGCACGGAGTTGGCAGCACTGGAGTAGTAGAGAATGGCCCGAGGCACCATGGAGAGGACCCCCACGCCCGGGTGCGTAGCTCTGAGCCCACATTTCCCTGGCACTAAGGTTTCAGGTTAGTGACCACAGGTGTCTGTGGGGGGTTGGATCCGGGCTGCATTTTCTGGACGAGGTGTGGGAGAAGGCAGACTGGGAAAACAAAGCGTCGGGAGCGGCTTCAGATCTTCATTCCCTCCCCCCCCATCCAATTTGCTAACTGGGAGCGCCAGGAAGGGTGGGGTAGGACAAAGAAGATCGAAAGCAGCGAGGTCCCCACCAGGCATCCTCTGCTCTCTTCGTGCGGGGGCTGTCCGCAGCGCCGGGAATGGGGGATGGCTCCCGCTCCTCCCGAGATGGGGCACAGCCTCAGCGGGGGATGCATGGCGG
>NW_005054514.1:879405-938815 GCF_000277835.1 Geospiza fortis
CTTCCTGTGCTGCGGGGCCGGGGGGGCCTGGGTCGACGGAGCTGAGCCCGGCCGGGGGCGGATTCAGCGGCATCGCCCCTAAGCAGTGCAGCGCCGGCCCCAGGACAACACCGGGGAGCCCCGCTCGGGCGCTTGGCGCCCTGGGGCTGTGACCGGGGAGGGGTCCCTGCCCTGGGGCTGTGCCCGGAGGGGCTCTCCCAGCCCTGGAGCTGTGCCTAGGAGGGGCTCGGTGCCTTCCCGGGCGTTCCATCCCCGCCCGCCCCAGCCCGGCGAAGGGAGGCCCCGGCCAGGGCATCAGCTTGAGACCCCAATCCCCGCCGGGCTGGCGCTGGAGACTTTCCAGGATACTCTTTTCTTCTCCAGGAAGCTTCTGGCAAGGCGCAGGTTTCGGTGCGGTCCTGGGGGAGCAGGGAAGGAGCCGTTATATAAACCCCTCCCTCGGTCTCCTTGTGAAAGGAGCCGATTTAGGGCAGGTATTGCAGATCCAAGGGTACCAACTTTTGGTTACGTAAGATATCCTCGACTAACGGGCTGCTGGAGCTGCTTATTTTTTTGGACACAGGAGTTTTTCATCCTTGGCAGCGGTTCCTCACCTTCCCCACGGACACACCCTTCCCCATCCTCCTTCCTCATCCTCGGGGTCAGGAAAAGGAGCTCTGAAACGGGGCTTTGACGTGTCGGGTTTGGGCAGGAATCGCTGGATTGTACAATTGCAGTGCTTAAGGAAGGCAGGGGATGTGCAAAATGGTTATTGCTAAATGGTGCATTCTTCTTTTTTAAAATTATTTTTTCTCTGGAAAGGGAAGTCAGTTTCCCTCCAAGAATCCAATGGTAAAGAGTTTAAAAAGCTGCCTCTGTTTCAAGGGAAATAGAGGTCTTCTGGCTGAACCCTCTGATTTATGTTCTGTGCACCCAATCCTTCTGCAAAGGAGTAGGAAAAATCAGATTCTGCTTTTGTTTACTGTTGTGCAAACCTGGGATTATCAGCCGAGGCTAACACTGGAAAAAGGAGGATAATGGATGTGTGGCTGCCCTGATTTTGCTGCTGAATAGACACAGATTTGGTGGCAGGCTCTTGCAGGGATGTGAGCTGCATGTGCTTTTGTCTCCAAGGTGGTTGAGATGAGCAAGAGGATTTGTCCTGATCTCGGAGCCCTCTCAAGAGCCCAGCAGCAGCCCTGGTTACTGCCAGAAGCATCATTAAAATGTTTTAGGCTGCGTTTTGTGGCCACTTTACATATATATTTTTTCCCTTCTTCTTCCCTAATTGATGCCTAGTGTATGAAGACTTGAGCTGTTGGTGGTATCCATGGCCAGGCTTTCCCATTTTAAAGGCATGAGGAGCCTGCAGTGGAGGTGGGCATCAACACTGCAGTATTTCTGGAAATGGTAAACATGTAGGACAGTTTGCTGGAGAGGCTGGTATTGAAAGACGAGTGGGTTTTTCACACCCCACATTAATTCACTCAGGCTTATTGGCATTTGCAGCAGCTCCTAAATTTAAATTTTGGGGGTTTCTTTGTATTTGAAATCAGGGCCATTATCCAGGGGGACTATCCATTGCAGCAGGAGGAGGGAGGAGAAGCAGAGAAGGAGGGAGATGGGCTTAACATCTCCTAGATGTTAAGCAGTGTTACAAAAGATGGATCTAATGGTATAAATCAGTATCTGATGCAATTCTTGGAGCCCTTTTGGTGTTAAAAGAGCTGTGTCAGTTGAGAATTGGGTGCTTCAACTCTTCAGTTTTATTATGAGGAATCTGGGAAAATGCCTGATTGTTCCTTCTTTCAACGAATGGAGTTGGCACTTCAAAATCAAGGCCCTGAGCATCCCCGTCACTGTTTTATATGTATTTTTCTGTAAATTCTTACAGATAGTTTCTCTAAGTCCATGGCACCTCTGAGTTAAAAGTCCAGCTTTTGGTTTCCCCAGCCTTTGGCTGTGCTGGTATTGCTTTGTTCTCTTCCAAAGGTGTCTCTGTGAGAAGGAAAAAAAGAATCAGAGTAAGTACAAGCGTAGCTCTGAGGGCCAAAGTTGTGGTTTAAACGAAAGATTCACAGCATGTATGTGCTTTGCTTTAAATATTCATCTGCTGTAAAAATGCATCTGTGATGTGGGGAATGAAGGAACCAGGGGGATGTAGTAGCCACTTTTAACTCTCCTCCCCATCAGGAGCTCTGCAGTGGGTCTCACTCTTGTTTAGGACTACTGCAAAAAGCCCCACAAAAACGGCAAACAAACAACAACTTTTTTTTTTACCTAAAATCTTGCAGAAGCAAGCTGTAACCTGGGCTGGGATAGTTGTGCTGCCTGATAGCTGCCTTTTTATAATTACCTTCCTGTTCCTGCCAAACTGTCTTCTAATTTGAGGAAATTTATACTGTTTTGTATATCCTTCCCTTAACCCTAATTTGCTAAATATGTGCATATTTCTGTGTGGTTCTGCAGTGGTGCTCTGGATCCACTGCATCGAAACATCACTGGACTAAAGGAGTTTGTTTGTGTTGTGTAACCCCTGGCAACAGACTTTTGGGCCATTTCCCTGACAGCAATTGACTCACATTGAGCCAAGCAGTGACTCCACTGTGTGGATGCGTATAGGAAATTTTGCACACGACCAAGGCAGAAAGAAACAAGAGATGTGGTTCTAACATATCCCTCCAAGTGCTATTTAGTGCTGCTGCTGCAGGTGATGGTGGCAGGCTTCAGGTGGGCGTGAAGCTGCCAGAGTAGATAAGATCACTGGAATCCACCTCTTTCCTCATTCTGATTTTTGGGGTTTTTTGGATCATCAGTGATGAAAGGCCTTGCAGATGAAATAAAGCATTTTATCTTTCCAGTTGAAAGTGCAGCAGTTGACTCGTGTTTTGATGTGTGCTGGTGAATAATGCAGAGGTTGTTGCCTTCCCTCCTCTTTCATCTCTGGAGTGACACTGCAGACTGTCAGCTCTCCCATTGAATAATTGTGTCTTGTGTTGTGCTTCTTTTGTTGTAGAGCGATCGTCTTTTGATCAAAGGTGGTAAAATAGTTAATGACGACCAGTCCTTCTATGCAGACATTTACATGGAGGATGGGTTGATAAAGTAAGTGAAGCCTCATGGTGGGATTGGGTATGTACAGAAATGCACTGCAGATTGGCTGGAATAGCTTAATCTCAGAGAGATCTATTAAATTACAGTGAAAAATGAATATTTCCACGTCTATCCTGGTGTTTAATGAAGGGGCTTTAAAAGCAGGGTATTGAATAAATAAACAACTGGGCCCAAACCCTGCTGGCTCCAAGGAGGTACTTACATGTGCTTAATCTTAGTCATGAGAGCAGCCCCATGCTGAGATGACACATGTGTTTGAAGTTATCTGTGCTGTAAAGTTTCACTGAGTTATGACTTCAGATATTTTGAATTCAGAGTTCAGCATCCTAACACAATTCTCTTTTAGACTTGGAGGCTGGACTTGGGTGACCTCTGGAAGTCTCTTGCAGTGCTGACTTCTCTGGGTCTGTGATGCAGAGATCACTCCAACCCCCCTTCAAGTAAAAAAGGACCCTGTAGTGGAAGAGGTTCAGACCTCTTTCTGTGTTTTCAGGCCTGGAACATATGTTCCTGGCACGTTAAATGTGTTACAGATTTCTTTGGAAAATTATTCTAGGGAAAAACAGACAAGCTAGAGGTTACAAACAAGGAATTTTCCTGTTCTGGCTAAACAGCCAGCACATGTGCTTTTTCAATCAAGGTTAAAAGTTAAAGGAGCTAGCCAGAGACAGCTAATTAATTGCATCCACTACTGCACTGCTAAAAATAGGTCTGTGAAGAGCTGGACTGGAGAGACCTCTGAGGGTCTCACCAGGAATTTGGTAACCAATATCTGCTTGAATTTATGTTTGTGTAGGGACTCTGTAATATTTACATATGAGAGGAAGGTAGAAAATAAGGAAGCAAAAATTCTTTCAGTGTTCCCAAACCAATAGCTGTTAGAGAGCTGGAATCAAGTGTTGAGCTGCTGCTTTAAAAAGTCTAGCCCCTGGAAAGCTGTGTTGGGTGCAGTGATCATCCATGACCTGCACGGCCCCTTCCAGAGGGGCTCCGTCTTTTCCTTCCTTTTAATGTTATCCTTAAGTCCTGAAGGAATTGCACACTTAACTCACCGTTAGTCAACTGCTTCCACGGGAAGAATAAAGCACCCTCAGCCCTGTGTGTGCTGATCCTGTGCCCTGCTTTATATGGAAAAAGACAATGCAGCTGTGCTAAGTAGCACAGGGGTATTTGTTTACAGGCTGCTTACCTGGGTGTGCCTGACCTGCTCCTCAAAACCTCTTTCCCCAGGCAAATAGGGGAGAACCTGATCGTTCCAGGGGGAGTGAAAACTATCGAGGCCCATGGCAGGATGGTGATTCCTGGAGGGATCGATGTCCATACCCGGTTCCAGATGCCAGAGCAGGGGATGACATCTGCTGATGATTTCTTCCAAGGGACGAAGGCTGCATTGGCTGGGGGCACCACCATGATCAGTAAGTGCCTGCTTTCCTCTTCCAGCAAAGCTGGGCTTTTCTCTTTCCCAGATAAGAACAGGAGCTTTGGGAGTCACCTTGTTCTGAACCAGTGGGTGATGTCTGGCCAAGTTGCTGGGCAAAGCTTGTGGGAATAGGGATGGAAAAGCAGGACCCCAGGATTTCCCCATCTTGCAGTTGTCATTCATTTCATTTGTCTTCCCTTGCTGGTGGTGTGACTTCAGCAGGTTTTTGGGTCTGCTGCTGCTGGAACCTGTTGTCTCTGTGACGTCTGGCTTCAGAGTGAGGAGCAGATCCCCCACGTTTCTGTACCTTGGTCCCTTGTCTGTGGAAAGATATCTATTGTGTTTCTCACACCCAGAATCCTGATGCCAGTGTTCAGTGTGTCTTTGAAAACTGGACCACTTATTTCAGGATCTGCTTTAGCCACCAGGAATTTTTTTAGTGTAGCTCCACTTGGGCTCATCTCCTCCTTTGGAGAAAGAGAGGAATTGTGAAGTACAAATACCTCAAAATAAAAAAGGCAGACTGACTGTTGTGCTGACAGCAGGATTAGATACTTTTGGTATCTAATCTAATTCCTTCTGCCTCTAAAATGCCTCAGGAATGACTTCCAGGCTATCTGTCCCTGCTTATGTTTGCCACAGGATCTTAAAACTCCACAAGCAAGTCACAGTCTTAACCTTGTAACTTTGTTTGAGCCAGAGGGAAAAAACAAACCCCTCTGTTGCAGGGCAGCTGATCAGGTGTAAAAATCTGCCATTGTGTCCCAGGCTCGGTTGCTGCATGTGGGAATGAGGGATAAAGATGTGAAGTGATCCAAAATCTGAGCATCTCAGTCTTTCATGTACTCTCAGGTGCTGCCACTCCACAGGAGGAGAGTTCAGGTACAGAGGAATAAAAGAAGCTGTTTCAGAACATGTATTAGTGTCTATTGTCCAGTCTGTGGATATAAGGAGATCTTAGGCACAGCCAGAAACCAGCTTAACTCTACTCAGTTCCAGCCAAGCCCTGCGTGGACTGGAACATCCTCATCCCCCAGAGTGTGATAGTGAGCAGTCCTTGATCCCTGGCCTGGTGGGTGGACTTGAATGGATTGACAGGAGGCTGGAAGTAGGGCTTATTTAATGCTTCAAAGAAATAATCTTAAAATATTTCAGGAAATTATTTTTCATAACATTTTCACTTCAGAATGTGAGGTTTGTGTCTGAAGATAGCCTTACCCACACAGGGGATGTGGCTGTGGATGATCCCTTTGTGCACACTAATACCCAGTTCTCCTTCAAATCTTTGCTGTCAATTTAAATCAATAGCACTGAAATGGTTTTTTATTTTCAGCCTTAGTTCATTGACTTTGTTTCACTGGTTGTTCCTTTGTTAGAGTACCTGGTTCACACTTGAATTATCATTTTGTTCTTCCTTGTTAAGTTGAATTAGATCAAAATAACATTCTCTGTCATCTGCATGTGACCTTTCAGCAGCACTGTTCCCCTCAGTGGCACTTTTTGAAAGTAGAAATTGGTTTGGCAAATTTTTTATGGAGTAGCCCTTTACTTTGGATGCCTAATTTTACCTCTGCAGAGCCTCCTGTTTCAGAAATCCTTTATGTGTGTAAATATTTATTGCCTTTACGGCTGTAATATCTGAATACTTCAGTAATGATAATGTAATGCTTTTCTGAGTTAGGGAGGTGGGAGAAGAATACCCCATTTTACAATTTCTCCTTTTACAGCTATGAAAATGAGCATAATTTGGATTATGACCATGAGCAAACCATTTAGAGGAGACTAGGGATAAAACTTTACCATCCTGAGTATATCAGATAAAGACACCAAAATACAAAACCATCTCTAAACAAAAAAATCCTCCTGAGACTGCAGCAAGGACTAACTGTACTAAATAGGATGATGGAGAGACATTTCTGGTAGGTGAGAATCAGCAACTGGAGCAGCAGAAAGCAGGATGAATGATCCAGAGTAGACTTCAAAGCTTTGGAGCCCTCTGCCCTGTGTCAGCTCAGCTGTTTCTCTGAGCAAAATTACAGCATTTGGAAAAGTTCTTCCACAGTAAAGCTCTGGTCAACACTCTCTTGCTGGGTGGCCCTTGGGCTTCCCCAGAGCAGGTGGGAGCTGTGGTGGATGGCAACATTTTTCCTCTTATGATTAAGAGGACAATATTTAGTGAACTGGATTCACAATATCACAAATTACAGCCTGAAAATGGCACTCTTATCTCATTGTGTGTTTTAAATGCTGGGATTTTGCAAAGGGAATCTGCTTCTCCTGTGGACTTGTATCCAGCTGTGTCTCTGTTCTTCAGTCTTTTTTAGGAAAAAACACCTCTTTTTGGATGTGAGATCTGTGGAAAAAAGCACCCAATTTCCTCATTAGTGCTTTTAGCAAACTTTGTATGATTTATTTACGAATACCTTTACTCCATCTGTTTCTCTGCTCTATGCATAACCCTCACTTTGGGCACACAAACAGCTTCCTTGGCTTCATGCTTCAATTTATTTCACATTTTTGTGCTGGAGGGTACTTTAAGACTGTTTACTTTACAATCATTTTAGGGAAATATTTATTTTGCATGCAGTTTTCAGTGAAATTGAACCAAGAACCTTGGATAGGTTTCCACTGATGGTTGGTTTATAAAAATTGTGGGTGAAATTCTGACTTTGGTGAGTTTTGGCATCGATCTGCAGTGCCAGGAATCATCTGGAGAATCTGCTTTGGTGAACCTAATCTTCAGCTCAGATCAAATTCAATGTTGCCCCTTTAATTCTTATGGCAGACACATCCAGGGAATGCACAAGAATGTAACCTGTTTTTTCCAAGCCCTGTCCTCATTTGCTTGTTCCCCTCTAAATTCATTCCTGCAGCATTAGGGAGGGGGAATCAGATGGGTCCTGGTGTCAAGTGGAACAATTGTATGTTTTTTGTGGCACCAGGGGAGCTTTTTCCTGATGGGAAGCAGATCTAGCTCCAATCCAGGTCTTCCCAGGTGATCAGGGAAAAGGGGCTGGGGGTGAGGATCCAAATCTGCCCTTTTGCCTCTCAGTCCCTTGCTTTCCTGAGCCGTTCCTAGGTTGCTCCACTCAGGAGTTAGGGCTGATTGCTTTTTCTGCTGGCTCCCCTGAGGCCATGTGAGCAGGAATTCCAGCTATGATCCTTCTGTCTCTCCCCTCTGCAGTGCCAAAGGCAAGGCTCCAGCTGACTTTGCTAGCAGAGGAACAAACAGAGTTGGTTTTGCCTGAAATGACGTATTGTGATATATTTGTTTTTCTGCAGTGACAATTTGTACAGTCCTTTTCTTGGTCCGCACCTTAGAAGAATACTGGTGTGGGTATGTTAGCTGAAAAGCCCTCCCTCTGGGTTTTAGGATAACATTACTCTGGGAAAGAAACTTGGATTCTCGCCCTTTTGAAATGTCAGAATGCAGTGTTTGGGCATTAAGTTGAAAGGAGAATTCCAGAATGCTCCGCAGAGAATTTTGATGGAGAGAAGAGTATTAGATATGCTCCAACCTGTTCTGGTTGCTTCCTTAAACTTTCCTGTATTCCATGGAAAGAGAACAGTCCTTCCGGAGTTTTGGAAAAGGATTCTGTCTGAAGTTGCCCTTACAAGAGGCTAAAGTTTTGGTGAGCTAAAAATGACATTTTGCATAGACTCACAAACCATCCTGAGTTGCAAGGGATGTTCCCCAAGGATCACCAAAGCTCAATGCCTGGCTCTGCACAAGACACCTATTTTTGAGTCCCTGTTTTCCCAACCTGAGCTAGGTTAATACCCCAGGATATAACCCAGTCCCTGGAGCTGTTAGAGGAGGAAGAATCCCTGCTAGGAACAGGGTGGCCTCTTGGAGCCTGGTGATGGTTTGGTTGCTGATTAACTGTGATGGGTGAAATCCCCATCAAAATCAGTGGAAAAACTCCCCCTGATTTGAGCAGGGGCAGGATTGCCTCTGTCTGCTCCCAGCCCTGCAGAAGGGATGAAAAAGTTAAGCTCTGTATATTTACTGGCTTTCTGATCCCTGAGCCTGTTTAATGTCCCAGTGAGAACTCCATCCATCCAGGCCAGCTCCCACACACATTTGAGCCCCTCCTCCCACACTCTGCTTTTTCTCTGGTATCTGCTGTCCTTGGGTGAAATCTCTTGCTGACATTGCCTCTCTTGACTCAGTCAACCACTGCTATAATCATAGAGAGAAATTACAGTGAGAGAAATGATAGCTTTTTCTGGCCTGGTGGTTTGGAAGCCAACAGCCTTTTGAACTTGAGCAGCAGTTATCCTAATGACATGGGGAGGGAAGGCTGGGGAGGGGAGCCTGTGTATCTTAGGAAGCTCAGGAAATGAAGGGGAGCCTCACATGGGCTGCTGTTGGCTCCCTAATTCCTGACCCTGCTATTAAAGAGCTCCTGTGGGCCGCATGGCAGGGGTTTGAGCAGGGTTTGAGCTGCCCAGCCACAATCCAACTCAAAGTGAGGTGACACCAGGTCTCCCAAGTCATTCTGAAGATCACCACCTTGCTGGAAGGAGATGTTTCTAGTCAGGAATGATTCCTCACCTCTTGGGTTTTGATCTAAGTGTGACAGAGAATGCCCCAAAGGAGATCAGACTCTGTGACAGTCTCAGCTTAAAGTGGGGTTTAGACAGGATGAGGGTGTGGGGTGGTATTTAAACCCACCAGTGGAGATTAAATTCTATTCTACCTGACTGGGTGCATTTATTTTGCATTATTAGGGTTAGTCCTGTGCTGGTCTAGAGTCTAAATGGTGAGAGGAGGAGGAGGGAAGCAGAGACAGAAGGGGGTGACAGCAGTGGTCAGGCAGGGACTTGTGGCTGAGCTGGAATTGTAAAACCAAGTGTTTTGCATCCAAGAGCAGCGACCACAGAGCTGCAGTGTCTCCCCAGGTCCCTGGCTGTGTGTACACAGCACTGCATTGTTCCGCAGGCACCAGCCCCAGTTTTGTTTCTCTTTGCACCTAGAGATGGAAGAGGAACTGTGTGCTGGGACCGGCCCTGCAGACGGGCTGCCCTGGCTTTGGAACTCGTTTCTCTTTCTGGCAGCGCTTCTTCTGCCCCAAAGAAATGTTTAATTCTCTGGAAACATAGTGAAAATATCTACACATTACTGGGGATTTCTATGAGTAGGAATCCTTGCTCTATGTGACTGGAATAATGAAATCACCACACAGAGGTGCAGAGTCCCTCCTGCCCTGTCCCTCCTCTCTCCGACTCCCCTTGGTCCTTTTTACACCCCAAAACCAGCCTTGGCCCTGATTCACCCTAAATCTCTTGGCTTCACCAGCTCCCAGCTTCCTGCTGCTGTGTTTGTACCTTTCATTCAGGGCAGGCTTAAAATCCTTAATGAGAAAGTGGGGTGTAAGCAGAGCTGGGCAGTTCCCTGGTGTGAGCTTCTCTTCCCGAGCTTTTAAACCCTCTAAGTCCATTAGGCTCTGCCTGCAGTGGATTGTGCAGACTCTATCCAGGGCTTGCTCTGCTCCCAGCATCCCAGCAGTGCTGGATGGGATCCCCCATTGTTCTGGGAGGGATTCCAGTGGGGGCTCATGGAGATCTGCCAAGTCCTTGATGTCCCTTGCCAGAGAGCACAGGAGGAAACAGCTGTGCAGACCTCAGATGTGTTATGTGTTTCTGTGTGTGCTGAGGGGCATTTTTTGACCCTTTGGGCCGTAGCTATTGTTTGCCGCCTCTCTGTGCTGTGAGGAACAGGCTGCTGTGAGGAGCACACAGGGACTCGGGAGCTGTATGGCTGTGTCTGGGATGATGTAGAAAACCTGTGGTGTGGTGAGATGTTTAACACTGGTGTCACACACTCAGCTGGGCCGTCATTCCCCCTCAGTGCTGAAAGGTGAAATCATTCACCCTGATGTTGGGCTGGAGTCCTGTGAAACCTCTGCAGTCTAGCCTGGCTTGTTTTTGAGTCAATCAGGAGATTTTTCCCTGTTTTCCCATCTTTTCCTTCCCCAGAGCTGCTGGGGATCCTGCCCCTTTCTCCTCTCCATCCTTCTGCCTCTTGGTAGCACTGATTTTTTTAAAGAGCAGGTGAGGGGTCCCTTTCTCTGTTTGTTTTGACCCACTCTGCTCCAACCTCTCCCTGTGCAGGAAGGAGGGGATGGAATCAATTCCACGCGTGCTTAGTTTAGTTTGGAACACACAAGGGCTGGAGTGGCAGCAGTTCTGACAGTGCAGATGTGACTGACCTAGATTTTTTCATGCATCCAAAAAGAGGGATTTATTTCAGGAGAAATTAACCTGTGCTGTCTGTTGATGCAATAGCACTTCATGCCTCTAATTCCATTTAATGCTGGGGATCAGTGATGCTGCTTTCCCACTGCATGGAGAAGAGTTCTTTTGCTTGAAGAGCTGCTTTGAAGTGCTTTTCTTTAAGAATCACTGAATGGTTGGGGTTGGAAGGGACCTTAAAGATCATCTTGTTCCGTCCCTTGCCATGGGCAGGGTATCTTCCACTACCCAGATGGTTCCAAGCCCTGTCCAGCCTGTCCTTGAACACTTCCAGGGATGGGGAACCTGAGCCAGGGCCTCACCACCCTTATAATAAAGAATTTCTTCCTAATACGTCATTTAAACCTGCCCCTCTTCTGCTTAAGGCCACCTCCTTTGTCCTATGACTCCATGCCCTTGTGAAAAGTCCCAAAAATCCCCAAATTCTTGCTTTCTTTGTCCAGTGCTCTCATCTCCAAGATGCAGGCCTTAGAGATGACACAGGAGTAAAGAGCCGGTGAGTCTCTCTGATGGGCTGTGTCTCACCCAGCCTCTTACATCCATGGGAAATGTACATGATGTTTTCATGGGGGCTGGTGTAAAAGTTGGCTCCTCCAGGTCTGCTGTGGATGGAAAAAAAAAATCTTAAAAAATAAAATGTAATTATCCACCTCGCTTCTTATAACATCATTAGCTGCTTGTGATAGGTTTTCAGAGCATGTGAGTTAAACCTTGCTAGCTAAAGTGTCCTAATCACCTTCAAGTCTTGACAAGGTCTTCAAAGAAGCAGCAGGAAGTGGTGCCACCAGCTCTTTTCTTGGCCTGTTTTTCTGGGCAGGGAATTTTTGGCTCCCCACCAGTGTTCAACACCTTGGCTGCTTTTGCCTTCCTGTGAGCTTGACTAAGCAGAAAATGCCCTGGTCAGGCAGGACCTTTCAGCTCTCCACATTGGAAAATAGCTCTGTGTGCCGCAGGAGAGAAGCAAGTGGAGCCTGAAAGAAGCAAGGGCTGTAACCAACTGCAGGATTCCCCACTTGGGATGGATTTGGAGTGCTGCCTGTGGAGTAGGATTTGATGTCTTTGATCAGCAGAGCCTTTTTTCCCCTCTTTCCTTCAGCCCCAGTGCCTTTAGAGTTCGTAGATCCCATCTGTTTCTTAGAAACTGGATTTTTTTTTTAAATCTTTCTGGTGAGAGGGAGAATTGTTTGAGGAATACAAATGAGCTCCTCCTGTCTGGCACACTTTAATCACACTCAGGAACTGCCAGTTGTTAGCAGCTTGGGGCTGTGCCTGCATCTTTTCACAGCCCTCAGTCCCATGGAAGCCCTGTGCATTTGCAAGGAATGCAGGGATAGACATTTACAAGTTATGGCTTCTGGGAGAACTCTTTCCTTCCCTTGATACCCTGCAGTTGGTGTTGGGACCTCCTCTGTGACAATGGGAATGTCATTCCATTTCTTCATGCTGGTTGCTGGCTGTCTATAGTGGGAGGTGGCTTTGTTGCTGAGGGGTTGTGGTTTTAATTCAAATTAATTAAGCTCACCTAGAGTCTCATATCATAAGTAAAAAGTGATTATTTTTGTGACGAGCTACCTGAGAAGCTGGTGTGGGCAACACTGGAAGTAAGGAGATAATCCCTGTCCCTCCCACTTGACATCTGCAGATCCAGAGGAGAGTGCTTTTGGCTTCCTATGAGGTAAAAGAAGGAACTTGTAGTTTCACATGCAAATGTGAACTGGGAGATGCTTTGGTTGGTTTTCAGAGCCCACCAAAAAGGGCTCAGCTTTTGGAAGCTTCCCTTCCCACTTGTCCAAGTGTGTTTCCACCACATTGCTTTTGTCCCTAGTAGCAGCTACATATGTACAGTGTGGATATTTTTGGATCTGGAGGATTCGATGGTGGTGTTTTACATATGAATGAAATTCCCTTGCACAGCCTCCAAGCAGCAGGAACTGGGGAAGGAGTTCCTGGAGAGCCCTCCCAAATTATTGCACAGCACTGAGTTGGTGCAGGGAAGGGGGGAAGCTCCTAAACTTCAACACCCTGAGTGGTTTGTGCCTCCAAACTTGGGCTCTTCATGGGCCTGGCAAGATTCCAGACTCCTTGAAAAGCCAGGCAAGGCTGGTGCAGCAGCCAGGGACTGCGTCACAGGATTCTCTGTTCAAATATTCCAATATTGCTTCAAAAAAATATCATTCCAGAGTGGCTGTCAGTTAATGATGCTTTCCAGCAGGCTTTTCTTTACTTCAGGTAAGATTTCTGAGGATTAGTATCAGTGTCCCAAGAGAAGAGTTCGGCTGCTGATGGGCTACAAAGGACTTTTCAGCCTGATGGGCAGAGACTCTTTCCACTGTGAATGGAAAAAGTTTTGGAAAGCTTTTGTAGTGCAGCTGAGTAAAATGTAGGTGTGCAACGTGTTCTTAGAAGCAGAAATGGGCCATGGAACCAGGACCACAGCTGACGACTCTGAACCAGTCAGTCCTACTGCAATGCAAACACTGTCATAAAGGGGAAGGTGGCAGCTGTATGGAGCACCTCCCACTGAGCCATCCTGCCCAGATCCAGGGGCAATTCCAGCTGTTCATGGAATCCCAGAATGTTTTGGGTTGGAAGGGACTTTAAAGTCCATCCAGTCCCACCCCCTGCCATGGGCAGAGACACCTCCCACTATCCCAGGTTGCTCCAACCCCTGTCCAGCCTGGCCTTGGACAGGAATGGGGCAGCCACAGCTTTTTTGGACAACCTGTGCCAAGACCTCCCCACCCTTACAGTAAATAATTTCCTTCTAATACCACATTTGAGACAGGAAATTAAGCTGAGGTGTAGAAAGCAATAGTTGCCCCTAAAGACTTGGTGCATGGATAAGACAAAAGTTAGATCTTGTGTGTAGGAGTTTCCCAAACCAGTTTGCCACAGGATGGGTGTCTCTCTTTGGGTGGGCAGCTCAGGTGCTGCCCAGGAGTGATGCTTTGTGCCCCAAACCTTGGACTCTTCACAAGTCTAGGAAGACACCAGACAGCTTGTGAGGCCAGGCTGGGCTGGCTCAGAGCTGGAGGAGGAAGTTCAGTGGCTTGGGGAACATGCCACAGGAGTCTCTGTTTAAACTGGGGATAATCTAGTTAGGACCTCACACAGGTTAATGATTTCAGCAAGCACAAGAGCTAATTAGCAGGCAATATCAGTGCCACAGAGTGGAAAGAACACCTACAGATGGGCAGGTGTGGTCAGGAAATGGCTGTGTGAGGGACGGATATGCTGCTTGATCCTTGTCCATTGGTGGAAACCAGGTTCTGCTGCACCTCCCACCAGGTTTTCTCCATAAACATTTAGGTCTGATTCAGCCCTTGCTTCCCTGCCTGCAGTTGTGTGTGAGAGTGGTTTGAGTGGGAACAGGATGGGGACTGCTGGTGTTGTAGCAGAAGTGGCTGTGGTTTGGTAGTGATGGGTGACAACTTCCTCCTTGGAACCATGATGTCACCTTGTTACAGTCATGAGGAGAGGAAGTGTCTGGTTCTCATCCAGGCAGGGGAGATGTTTATTTGACGAATACAGGGTTTTTCTTTTCCCCTGTATTAATACAAGCTGTATTAATAAAAAGTGCTTGTATAGAATCAGAGCTCTTCACATTTAGTTTATTTCTGGAGGGGGAAGAAAACCAACTTTTCCAATGCCAAACACACAAAGCCCTCTCAGAACCACTACAAATTTCCATTGTAAAAACTGGCATCCTGCAGTCATGTTCGTCTTTATCTCCAACACCCCTGAAACAGCCCTGGGCCATGAAATCAAGGTGAGAATCCAAAACTTGGTGAGAATAATGCCAGTCCAGAACTGTTCCAGCTTCCCAGCTAGTGGAAAAAGCCTAAGGGGCAGGACACATCTCCAGTGACCTGAGAGGGAGAGAGCTGGCTCATGGCACGTGATCTTTTGTCCTCCTGTGTCTGATCAGCTCTTGCCCCTTGGATGTGTTATTAATTCTTGTGTTTTGTCTTGACTTGAAAGTCATGGCTACAAACCTAGGTTTTTTCCATCTCAGTCCTTCAAGGTTTACAGACCAATTCATATGGAAGCCTTTGAAGTCCTGTGTGCTCTTTTCACGGCCTTCAAGTGTGGAGTAATGCCTGAAAGAAAGGATAAATCTTGGAACCACTTACATGTCTCTTTTGAACTTGGTTCCCCTCCTTTTCTGCCATGGTGACCTCCTGACATACAATAAATGCACAATAAACCTGTACTGGGAAGAGATGGAGCCTTTTTTTTTGATCTGACCTTAATATGCTGCCGTGCCAGCAGCTGGGGGGGGGTTAATAATAATTGTGTGAATTCTTTATGTTTGTGTCCAGCTGGCCTCAAATTGTCAATTGTATTTTGGATGTAATCAGCCAAAAGGGCAAGTGAAATATCTATATGACATCAGTGAGGGAATAAGGGAATGTTGCAGTCTGAAAATGTGATCAGTGGAGCACAGATGTGTCTGGTTCTTCTGAGCCTGGTCCAGCTTCTGATTTCTCCGCATCAGGTCTTATAAACTGGATCTGAACTGACAGAAACCAACATGTGATGTCATTTAGGCTGCCTTTACTATGAATTTGGCAGGCATGTACAGGAGACCAGTCCTTGGGTAGTGGCATTAGTACCATAAATGCTGTTCTGTGCAGGGCTGTAACTCTTCAGAATAATCTCTTTATTCCAGTATCTTTTCTTGGGCAGGGGGGAGGGAACAAGAATAAAATATTGTGGGAATAAATCCCGACAAATACACAGCTGAAAATCTGATTGCTGGAACCAGGATGTGAAGAAAATCCTTTATAAAAGGGTAATGATGCATAAAGGTAGAAGGAATTGTAGTATTTTACCAGCTGAGAATTTGAAGCCTCTGGATGAAATAAGGTCTGTGATGATGATATAATCTATGGGTCAGTCAAGGGCCTGACTTTCAGTTCACAGAGATTGATTTTATTCCTCTTGCTTTCACAGAATTACTCGCACTTCACATCAGTGCCAGGAGAATATTCCTGCAGCCACAGCCTGACAACTCCAGACTGCTAAGTAGGGACCTGTGCAATTACCAGGGCTGAATTTAATTACAGCCTCTCAATAAAATGGCTTGTGACAGAATGTACAACTCAATAAATTCGCCAGATTTCACCACATGCAGTTGCTGTGGGGATTAAGTAGTATTAAAAAGGCAGATGTGTTTATAGTGATCAAGTTGCTATTTAAAGTTTTGGGTAGGGGAGATCTGCCTGCTAACAGTTAAGCTTAAATGTTAAGGATTTTCACCTTATAAACTCCTCTTAAACAATAGACACATTTAATGCTGGTAGGAGGAAGAAATAATGTGCGAAACTGCAGTCTGTAATAGCAACTGGAACCCTGAATACATGGTTTTTATTACATACACAATTTTGGTAACATCTGACCCTAATTCATGTTTATATTGTCCATTTCAAACAGTTTTTCTCCTTTCTGGTAGTGGCATTCATGAGCTGAAGCCCCAGAAAATTTTCATGCATGCTTTGGATGACAATTAAACCAGTTGAAAAAAATCCTTTCCAGTGGAAAGCTGGAAGCATGGGCTATTAATAGAAGCTCCAGAAACGGGTTGTTTGCAAGCCAAGGCTTGCTCAACTGAGGCAGGATGAAAAAAAGAAAAAAAAATGCACATGCCACAATGCCAGGAAGCTATAAAATGCATTAATCCCCACCCATGAGCACATCCATCCCAAAAGCAGAGTTTTGTTTTCAAGGCAAGGCAAAGAGCTTGATCCAGCTCTGCCTCTGAAGCAATAATTTCTCTGGAGTTTAGCAAGGGGTCAAAAATATAAAGGCATTGCTCTTCATCTGCATTTTTTTTTTAATTTGAGAGAGATTCCAAGTGCCAGAAAGAGATAATATGGAATTTTTCTGGCTCTAGTCTCAGAGTATCCTGCAGGCTGTTGGGTAATTCCCCAGCTTTCTGTGCTGGATCCCTCTTGCCCATCTCCCTTCTTGCTCAGGGTACAGGTACCACCCTGCTCCAGGAAAGCTCTTCAGGAGCAGAAAGCCCCAGAGTTTGGAAAAGGGAGCCAAGATGTGATGCAACATTTCCTAAAGCCACCATTTAAAGCTGAAATTGGCACCATTTTCAGTGGGCTGTGGAAGTGGTTTTAAAGTCTGGGAGCAGCTGGATGAAGACAAGGAGGTGTTTCAGGCCAGCCTTAATTGTGGTTCAGCTTTTAGGCTGCCCTTTCTGGAATCAGCTGTTGGACTTGATCTGTGCAGGTCCCTTCCAGCTCAGGGTATTCCATGATTCTGTGAATTGTGCAAAAAAGCAGTAGGAATGATCTGAACTTCGGAATTACTTGTGTGGATGGGATTGTGCTGGGATCTGATTTTAGTACAAGTTTTACGTTAATACATGATAAGAATGTGTTAATAATGGGTGATGCTAGCACTTCTAACCCTTTTTCTATGGTTTTTCCATGCTTATGTTAAAACAACACTGCTTTATTTTCCCCATCCTTGGAACATTTCATCCATTTCCCTAAGTTTTTGCCTTCCCCTTTCATTTCACACCCAATTTTCTCCCCTCCAGCATCTAACTAGTTTGGCCCATGAGATACAGAATATTCCAGCATGGCTGGGTGCCAGCTTTGGTGCAGAAGAGCCACATGGATCACCCAGTGTTGTTGTCTCACTTCAGCTCATTGTCTGCCTTTAATCCTAAGCCGATTAATCTGCCTGAGGAGGAGGAGGAGGAGGAGGAGGAGCGAATCACCCTGAGCTGAGCGGGGCAGGCAAGAAAACAGCCCTGGCTGGTGGTGGGTGGGAGCTGGAACACTGGGATACAGGAGCAGGTGCACCTTGTAAGCCTGTGTGTAATGACAGGAGAGTCAAACCAGGAATGGGAAGGGTAATTAAGAGTCTGGATGATTAGGGCTGGAGCATGTGTGTCCACAGGTGCTCAAATTCCACTGCCCTCGGAGGGAGGTTAGAACTTGGATTGTCTGAGAGAAAGACAGACTGTCCAGGTATTTTGGAATCCTGTCAGTGTTTAATAAGGAAAAAATTAGAATATTTGTAATATATAAAATAGTTTTTCTCATTTTTTTAAAGAAGTTCCTTTGCTGGTGTAACAGCCTTGTTTGCCCTCAGCCCTGGGCTGCTGCATTTTGGGTTCTGCTGCTCAAAAGGTTAAAAGATAGTCGACAGAATGTTTTCTGCTCTTAGCTGAGAAATCAGTGTAACCCTGAGCTTGGCTTTGACCTGTGCCTTGCTGAGGATGTGTTAAATAAAGAGAAAAATTTGGATTAGACCTGAATTTCACTTAGATTCAGGGAGCCACTACAAGGCCCACAAAGCTATTTAATTTCTTCTTTGAAGATTTCAGTACCGATGAAGTGATTCTTACATTATCTTTTCCTTTTCCTTTTTTTTTTTCCTGTCTGTTATTTTTTTTCTGTTTTTGGAACAAGCTTTTAGTTTAAAAATGAGCTGGCAACTTCCTTCTCAGACCTCAAGCAGCTGAATTCATTTGCACAGCAAAAAAATCAACAACTGGAAGAAAACATCTGGGCTGGGAAGCACACCAGATCAAGGCTGTGGTGGTGGAGGGAATAAAGGGGTGACAACAGCCTGTGTCACTGCAGTTTGTTTTAAGTGTGCCCTGCAGGCGTGGGGTCACCCAGGGATTGAACATTCCTGGTTGCCGAGGTGATAGAAGGAAAGATGGGGCAGTGGGATGGGATTCCCAGGGAGAAGGAGCATTGTGGGGTCAGGACAGCACTGCTTTTCCCATGGGAAGCCTCCTGGGAATTCTCCAGGAGGGAGATTTGCTGTGAGCTGGGGTAGGTCAGTCCTTGTGTCCATGGTCCTGGGACAGATCATCCCCAGGGGTCATCCTGGAAGCCTGGGGCTGTGGGAACGTGGTGGGATGGAGCCTCCTCCATCAGCTTCTTGTGCTGCTCTGGAGCACAGGGACCTGAAAGAAAAAGCTTTTTGTTTTACTCTGCGCTCTTGAGCTGTGCCTGAGGGCTAGAAGAAGCTTCTCTAAGCTGCATTTCCATCTGGCCATCTGAACAGGCCAGAACAGGATGGAAAAATCGAGGAGACTGCCATTTGTGTCTGAATTGCTCCAGACCAGGATATGGTATTACATCCACTTTCTCCATGCCTTTTGTGCAGCATCCACTGCTCCTGCTTGCCTGCTGTGGCAGCATAGCTTCCATCCTGCCCCTGGGTCAGGTACAGGAGCCCAGCTCTTGGGCCCCTCTCCAGGGATGTCCCTGTCACCATGACTGTCTCTTGGTGTCCTCTGCTGGGACCTTCCCCTGTCTCTTCAGACCAATTCAGTCCCAGGGTGCAAAGACTGTCACTTACCTTGCATTCTCAGGCTGCTTTCCTGCTGAGTTCTTCCATGTGGATGTGGGGAAGTGGTTGTTCACTGATGTTTGCCTGGCAGAGCTGCTGTAGAGAAAAAGTGTGCTGCGTTTTGAAGGGGCTAGGGAGTGATTTGGCTGTCAGGGAGCTATGGGGTGCTGCCACAGGAGATATTCCCAACCCCTGGAGCTGACTTCCCTGCACACTTGCACCAGCACTTCCATCACTTATTGCAACCAGCTGTGGTTTGGCTTTGTCAGAGAGCTGACAGAGCTCCCTTACCCCTGGTTCTACTGCCTCCAAAAAATACCATTTGTCATCCTTGGGTAGTGCATGAGGTGAGGTGGTGATAAAGCTCTGATCCCTGACAACACCATCATTCCCGGGAGCTCCAGAGCATTCCCAGGGGCTCAGTGCTGGGCTTTGAGGACTCTGTGTTAACCCCTTGGTGCCTTCAGGCACGATTTCCCAATGCCCACAACCCATCCATCATCTTGGGGCTGATAGAGCTCTGAGGGCACCTTTAGTCTCAAGTGGAGATGTGTTTATTCCTGTGATGTGTTAGAGATTAAATGGACTTTTTTTGGGTTTTTTAATTAGATATTTGTGTAAACCTGGGCTTTCTCCACATCCCATTGGAAAAAACAAAAGGAATGTTATTTTTCTCCTTGTTGTTCATTCTACTTAAGCTAAAGATTAACTTTGACAGAGCAACAAGGGCTCTGTACTGGCCAAGAAACAATTCAGGCTGGAAGTTAGTGGAAGGTTTCTGACCACTGGGGTGGTCAGATCATGGAACAGAAATTGGATGATATTTTTAAAAACAGGTCAGTTTGTTGTCTGCTTATATTTGGGCTCCTTTTTGCAGTGGTGGTGAAAAGCACATCCTTGGTGTGGTGCCAGACAAGAGGCAAATTTCCAAGTTTTCACTCATAGCACAGATTTCTGTGACGGGTACGGGGGGAACAAAGAGACCCCCAGCCACTCCTGCAGCCCTGAGCTGATGAAAGCTGCAGCTGCCAAGGCAGTAAGGATGTGCATATCATGTCCTTGCCTTGGTGTGATGCTTCCAGGGGAAAAGCCTCTTGGAAAGCAGAAATATTCTAAGCTGTCTCCCTTTGCAAAGGGGAGAGGGTGGGCAGAGTTTTGCAGCAGGGATGTCGTTTTGGGTGAGCTCTTGGCTTTGTGCAGTGTGTACACAGCTCAGGCAGCTGAGAGGTCTCTGCTGACTTCGGTGACTGAGGCTCGTGGCTGCTCAGGAGAGCTGGGCTGCCTTTCCCAGTGTGAATCTGGTTCCTTAGAGTGCAAAACCAGTAAATCTTGGCTGCTGTGTCTGTGTGGGGGCAAAGCAAAGCTTTGTTCTGCCCTGGGGGTGAGTGGATCCCAGGGGCTCTGTCTCTCATCCCAGCTGTGACTTAGAGCAGCCCTGATCGTCACCATAAAGTTAAAAAAAAAAAAGCTGCTGGGATTTCTCTGCTGATAATTGAAGCAACTTTTTATTTTTCTGTGTGTTTTAATGTAGATTCAAGCCAGACCCTCTCCTCCGCCCCAGCAGTGCTTCCCAGTTTGTGACCCCTGAAATCACACAGGCTTTTCCTGTTCTCTCAGTCAGTATTGGAGATGCTGACTTTCTTTTTTTTATTTCACTGTGTCTTTTGAAGAGCTCAGAGATTCCATGTGCTCAAATAAAAACCAGGAACACTGAGCCTTCAGATCCAGGTCCCTTGCATCACCCACTGAGGCTGTCCTGCAGCTGCAGCTGCCTGTGAATCCATTTGCTGCTGGATTTGGTGTGAGGATCAAACTAAGCAGGTGCCAGAGGCAGCAGGACCTTCTCAATGTCAGAGAGATCTCTCCAACCACAAATTGTTGGTCCTGCTTCCTCCAGTCCTCTGGAAGGTGCTCCTGGTTGGGATGTGCAACACCAACAGCTGTAGTGAACAGGTTGTAATAACAGCTAATTTTCTTTCAGCTGGTGCTCCATAATCGACTTCCGTGCTGCATTCTCTAGAAACCACTGAGAAATTGCAAACTTAGAAATATTTTAAGGGGAAAGAGGATGCCTTGATTTTGGAACAGCCTCTGCACAGCTGTACTTGCTGTCCTGGGCACCCAGGAAAGCTTCTGCACCAGCAATTTACCAGTGCTTTGGTTGTCGTTCCCAGTTGACCACGTGGTTCCTGAGCCTGGGACCAGTTTGCTGACGGCGTTTGACCAGTGGCGAGAGTGGGCAGACAGCAAATCCTGCTGTGACTACTCCCTGCATGTGGACATCACTGAGTGGCATAAAGGTGTCCAGGAGGAGATGGAAGCTCTAGTTAAAGATCATGGTAAGCCAGGGAAGCCTTGCCCCTCCTTGTTTTTCAGGATCCCCTATTATTTAGGGCTGTCTCTCATGCAGTATTTTACTTTTATATCCAAATAAAGCTGTTTTAGGCCCATATGGCTCCTTGAGAAGGTTTGGGCAGTTGGGATTGCAGAGGGCTCAGGGGTTGGGGCACACTGGTGTTGCAGCACTGATTTTCCCGAGGTGAATCTCCTGCTTTTCCCATGCAGAGCAGCTCCTCTGTCCAGCGAAGGTCCTTCGGGTTCATCAGTGCCCTTGATGATACCTGCAGCCATTAAAGTGCTGTAAACAAGGGAAATAGGAGCCCCAGGAGGACCAATCCAACTCTGGATGCTAAAAGTGAAGAGCTGAGTAAAACAACCTCATAGGTTTTCCCCCTCTTTATTTACCCTTGGCATGTCATCCTCAGGCTGGAGTAATTTTCCATCCTGTTTGTAGTTTGAAAACCCAGCATTTTATGCCATAATGGGAGCTTCCCACATGTGCTGGGTGAGTGCTTTTAGTGGTTCCAAAGGCTGGAGAGGAAAAGCCAGCTTAGGATCAGTGAGGGTCAGTTTGGACATGTCATAGACACAGATTTCCCATTGTTCTCCCTGGAGGGTGAGGGGGATCAGCCATGTAGGCCCAGTCTCTGCTTTTGGGTGAGATCCATTTTTTGCTTTTATTTTGTTACTCAACCTCCTACAGTGAATTAATGGAATTATTGCTGACAGCTGATTTAGGGATTGTAGTCCATGGCTTTACTGCAATGTGCTCTCTTTCCCCCAGGTGTGAATTCCTTCTTGGTGTACATGGCTTTCAAAGATCGCTTTCAGCTCAGTGATTCTCAGGTAGGAAGGAAGGCTTTGTGTTTAATTTGTCACAAATTAGTGTTTAAGTTCAATATCCTGGGATCTGACACTCTATCCTGGTTCCAATCTTTATGTGTGTTACAGTACCTAAGATTGGCAACAGCACCCATAGCTCTGCTGTGAAGATTATATTTTTAATTAAAAATAAAACCTAACCATCAGCAAACCCTGAAAGGCTTGGCTGAGGGAAGCAATGGTAAAACTCTCATTTTGAGAGGTTGGAGGTTTTTTCCCAGCTCCTTTGGGATAGAAGCAGTGGCAGTTCTTTGAATTGCTGCTTTATGCCTCTGCACAGGGCAGGACAGGGAGATCTCTGGGCTAATTATAATTATTCTGTTTAGAAGCTAAAACTGATTCTGGTCCAGAGATGGTTTTTTTTGGTGGTAGAATCACTGGGACCTTAGAAAGGAATTAATTGCCCTCCTGTTTGCTGTTCTGGTGGGCACATTTGGGCACATTTAGCTGTTCAGAGGAGCAATTTATGTTTCTGAAGGTGTGGGAGGAAAGGAATGCCTGGGAGTGTTGGTGTGTGAGTTATCTCTGAGGGCTCTGGAAACATTTTGATGAGGGAACATTGATGGCGCCAGTTGGGGGTTACTGGACCTGAGCCCTCTCAGGCTGGTTGCTGGAGTGGGAAATCACACTGCTCCTACCTCCAGATAATGGATTTCAATGGAGAACATGCCCCCACCATTTAGATGTAAGGGATGTTTTTCGTGCCAGGCACCAGTAAATGAGACATCAAACAGGTACAACTCTGCAAGTCTTTTAAAATCATCCAGCTGTGGGGCTTGAGTTGTTGCTGTTTCTTCCTCCCATACTCCAAACCTGCCACTGGATAATCCTTCTTTGCCACATCAGCAGCATCCAACTGTAGAATTGGGAAATTCAGTGATAGGCATGAAAATGGTTTGCTTCTCTCCAGCAAACCACATCTTACATTGCTTAGTGCTTCTCTTTCTCTTTTCTCCTCTGCAAAATTCTGTTTTCTCTGGGGATCTGTGGTGTGGCCTCACCAACAGGTGTGTTCCTGCTGTGATGTGTGTTATCTGTCCCCCAGATTTATGAGGTCCTGAGTGTGATCCGGGACATTGGCGCCACAGCCCAAGTGCATGCTGAGAACGGTGACATCATCGCTGAGGTATGGCCTGTTTGTTCTCTGAGTTACTGGCTTCAAATGCTGGGAGGGGTTTAAATTCTGACTCCTCCTTTGCAAACTGAGAGCCACCCAAGCTTTTGAGAGCATGGCATGGTTGTACCAAGGGTGTGAGTGGGGCTGTGGAGCAATTTTTAACACCTTTGACACTGATAAAATAGGTTTTTGTGGCAGCTTACAGTTTGGGGTGGATATTGGGCATCTCTGCCTCTCTCCCCAAAAGTGAAAAGCTGGGTGTGACTGTCACTGTGTGGAACAAATTGTTCTGCAGGAAATAAGAAGAGGGGGAGTGTGAAGGGATGTAGCTTCATACAGTACATGGGGTGCTGATGTTTGGGGTCTGTTTATCCTTCAAACAGCAGCAAGGGAGAAATGTTAATAATGTATTCAATTTAATCTTATCTCCAGCTCATTTTGTACAGTGTGTCTCAAGCACCCAGAGGATTTCTGTGTTCTTTGGCTGGGCAAGAGCCCACCCCAGTCCTTGAGCCCAGTTGCAGGACAGTTTTTTCCATGAGTTATCATTTTGCCACATCTTAAAGATGATTTTATAGACACAAATGAGTGCTGAAAGTTGAGGGGCTATGAGCCCAGTATGAAGTGAATCCAAATAAAAGGTTTACTTCACCTCCTGTGAACAAATCAGCAAGGTTTTGTGAGCTCTGGTTATTCTCAGCAAGGGGAGTTGGACAGGACTTTCTTGCAGGGCCCTTATGCAAAGCCCCATGTGATTTTTAGCCAGCACAGATGCTCAGGATCTCACTCATGCACCTTTCCAATAGCTGTGTGTACTGCAAGAAAAATTCCCTGTTGCTTTAAATCTCATCCCTGCTCTTTTTTCTTCTCTGCCTTAGGAGCAGCAAAGGATCCTGGAGCTGGGGATCACAGGCCCTGAAGGGCATGTGTTGAGCAGACCTGAAGAGGTGAGAACTCCCCTGCCTTTGCATTACCCCCTCCCCAGTTTGTAACGTCTCTCCATTGCCATTAAGTACTTCATGTTGGGGTGAATGTGGCTGGAAATAGGATTTTTCTGCATTTGGGGTTATGTTAGTGGAATTCTGCTGTAGTACTTTCTAGGTCTAGTGTCTTGGGCTTCTCTCTTGGTCATTATTTTGTCAGACTTCCAGTGAATTAGCAGAATTTTTAAATATATGCCCAAATCCTAACATTGATTTAGGTACTTCCATAGCTTCCATTACTGTGATATTTGATATTTTACCAATGGGGTGGGGGTTTTTACAGCAATGGATTAAGTGGTTTGCTGAAGGCACAGAAAATATGTACCAGAGAGAGGAGGTCATGCTCAGGCCTTAGCGCAGCACTTTAAGATAGCTACCCTTCATATTTCCCCATAGATTTCTCCAGGGACGAGCACTCCAATCCCTCTAAGCCTTTGAAATAAATCCCAGAAGTTTTAAAGAGCCTTAAAACTTTGCCTTTGAGGTTGGTTCCCATTGCATTCTTCACTCACAGTCCTTCACTGTCTCTAAGCCGGACACCTCACCGTGGCATTCCAGGTTTGTGGGGTTCATCTGTTCTGCACAAGCAGCTCTTTTTGTTCCTCCAAGATCCTGGGGCTTTGCTGCCTTCCAGATGTGGCAGCTGGGAGCTGGGGCTGTGAGATCATCCACACATGCCCCTCATGCTCACTCTGCATTTCCTCCCCTGGACTCTGACAAACAGCATCCAGAGGCAGTTCAGTAGGAACATAAATCATTCTGTTGCCTAGGGAAAAAAAAAAAAAGCTCCACTTGTAAGTGAATCCCCACAGAACACAGAATCTTTGTGTGGCTCCCAGAGCTGGAATCTTTTGCTTCCTGAAATTGTGAGCAAACACTTTGCACTGAGCTTTCCAGTCAGTCATCCAATTTGTGGTTTTTTAACATATTTCTGGCCTGCATCAGGGGAATGGGAACAGATGCTGGTGTGACACTTCATGGAGTTCAATTTGTGGTGTTTTCAAGGGAATGCTGCTCTTACCTTAAGAGGATCTGGATATCAAACCAGCCAAGTTGTGTCTGGCTGTTTAAGAGCTCATCCTTCATGGAGCAGGAGCTTTAAAGTGTGAGTTGTGTGGTTGCCAGGCATGGATGGATTGTTAATCTGTGCAGGACTGTGCTCTATCTCAGTGCAGGGAGGAAAAAGGCAGCCTGAGGACACATGGCTGCTGCAGATGAGGCTCAGTGAAGCCTCTCCCTGATGTCATATGGGGCAGCTTCTGTGCAGCTGAACTCAGCTGTGCTCTGCCCAGGCTTGGGAAGCATTTGGTCCAACATTCTCCGCCTTGAAAGTCATAGGAAACCGAGCAGGAAACGATGTCATCTGCTTCCCTCCTCCCCCTTTCTGCAGCGCGGGAGTGGCTCTGTGCTTTAAAAACATCCAACTCCCCTTGGGCTGGCTGCTGATAGAGGCCACATTCCAAGGGTGGCAGCAGATCCCTAATTCCTGTTGACTTCAGTGAAGTGGATGTTTGTTGTGTCTCTCTGGGGTGCTGTTGACACTAGAATTGGTTTTTCCTGCTGTCCTTCAGGGAATGCAAAGCCCGTCCTAAGGATGGTTGGCATCTGACTGGACGGCTCTGTCATTCAGAACTCCATCTACAGCACACCAGCAGGAGTTGCTGAGCAAATCTAAAACATTCATTAACTCAAAACTCCTACTCATTTCAGGTAGAATACATCAGAGTGAAGCATTCAGGGGCTGGCCACATGCACTTGTGTCTTGGAGTGCACACATCTGAATTCCCGGCTGGCAGGAGGCTCCAATTGAGACTTAAGTTTCACTGCTGACTCGGGGGTTTAGCTTTGCTCACCTCAGTGTTCAGCACGTTATTCCAGCCACAAAACAGGGCCTGAGTTAAGATAGCACCATCCCAAGTCAGCCTCACCCATCGCTTTCTGGAAAACTCTCCCCCTCACAGCTCAGTTCATTCTGTGATGACTTTTCAAGCAATCAATCATTTTTTTGTTTTTATTTCAGCCACAAAAATGCTGGAAGCACAAGCAGTTGAAATGCTCCAGGAAATGTCTGTCTTTTTTGTTTTGTTTTGTTTTGTTTTTGTTCCAAGAGAACTGCTGTGCTAGGGCTTCTAATGCATCCTGGTAATTGCAAACATTCCCCTTTGGACTACTTGTTCGGTTTTTGTTATATGCCTGTCACCATAGCATCTGGGCACAAGGCAGGAATTCAGCAGCCTTGTTCAGAAAATATTCTCCTGCTGCTTCACCGTTGCTCAAATGCCTTCTGCCCAAAAGTCTGGAGGTGTGTGTTGTTTCATCTCTGCTTTGCCTGATGGGAAACTGAGGCACGGAGTGAAAATGTGGTTCCCAGGTGCTGCAGAGGCAGAGCTGTGCACAGACCCGCTCTAGTGCGGAGTTTGCAAATGGAGGCCATGGCCTGGAAGCTCTGGCCTGTCTGAGTCCTCCCCTTGTCTCTCAGGAGGGACATCTGGGCTTTTCTTGGCTCTTCCTTTCAGCCTGTGTGAGTGCTGCTGGCTGTGACACTTTGGGTCCAACATCCTGGAACAAAACCCTCAGTCACAGCCTTTCCCATATGTCTGGGGTATCTGGGTGAGAAAATACCCCCTTGTGAGCATCCCCTGCCTGGGGCTGTAACCCTTTGAGTCTCAGAGAGTACCCTGCTGACTCTGGGGGGCTGGTTTTCTGTAAAAACTCCTGGCTGTTGTTTTCCTGGAGCATTCTGGCTGCATACAGGGCATGAGTGCAAGTGGTGGCATTGCTGGCATGAGCAGAGCTGTTCAGGGCACTTGGACATCAGCCTGGCCATGGTTCCCTAAGCTGGTGGTTCTTCTCCTCCAAGCACAGTGTTGAGAGCCAGCAGTCACAGAACCCCAGAGTGATTTGGGTTTGGAAAGGACCTCAAAGCCCACTCAGTCCCACTCCTACCGTGGGCAGGGACACCTTCCACTATTCCAGGATGCTCCGAGCCCCATCCAACCTGGCCTTGGACACTTCCAGGAGTGGGACACAACCTGCCTGGGCAATGTATTCTGGGACAGGTGATAATGATTTGAGGCACTTGGGCTGTGATCAGTTACTGCAGAGCAGATTTTCACAAAATTGGTGTGTGCCAATGCCACCAAAGTCCATGGAAGAGGTTCTGGGAGCCTCTTGCATTGGGGAATCTGGTGGGGGATTGCTCTGGGTTTGTTTCCTCTGTTGTTCACTTGGAAAATGTCTGTGGCATTGCTGGCAGCAGGCACAGTGAGCATCACCCAGCTGCTCAATCTGTCCCTGGATCCTTTGATTAGGATGTGTGATCCATAAGATCAGAGCGATGCCGATCACCCTGAGGCTGCAGTTACAACGTGACCCTCAGTTTAGCTGAGGTTAATTCTCTGTACACATGCAAGGAAAAGCAATTGATTTATGGGGTGGTTCACACTCTCAGATCCCAAGCCAGAGATTGTAGTGGAGGGTACAATTTAGGAGGCTTGTTTGCAAATGTGGTTTACCAGAGTATGTGGTGCAACATCTCCCTTCTGCATGGGCTGGAGCAGGAGCAGGTCTGTTGAGTCAACATTTAGTTGCTTATTTTTGTCTAGGTTAAAGAAGGGGCTTAATCATTCTGACCCTGGGCACCTGGAGTGTTGTTTTAGTTCAGGCAGAGGGGCTCTGAAGTGGCCTGGGAGAAAAGGTAGTAATGAGAGGGAACGGCAGCTTGATGTCATTTAACTGCTGTGATTACACTGTGCCTTTTCAGGCACAGAGGTGGGAAATGCCTTGTCACTAGTTGTTTTCTGGGAGAGCAGGGTCTGTGACTTCTGAGGATGAGTGGGGTGCTGTCGGGTGTCCCTGACCTGCTGCCGCCTCTGTTTCTCAGGTGGAGGCAGAGGCTGTGAACCGGGCAATAACCATTGCCAACCAGACCAACTGCCCCCTGTATATCACCAAGGTGATGAGCAAAAGTGCTGCTGATGTCATTGCTCAAGCCAGGAAAAAGGGTAAGTTATTTCCTCCTTAGCTCATGCACTTCAGCTCCTGCCAACATCAGCTTCATCCCTACAGGAAAGGTTTCTTTTTCATTTCCAACACACAAGGATTCAGTGGTTGGGTCAGAGCCAGGAGCTGCTTGTTCTGCTCAGTCCTGAACTTCTCTATTTACACTCATCCTCCCCCACCAAGCCATGTGCCTTCATGATATCACAGAGTCATTCCATGCTCTCTCCATGTAGTGAATTCCCCTGGAGACTGCAACTGGGTCCTCCTTTCAGCTGCTGTGGTTTTTCCTTGGTGCATTCTGCTGTGCTTCCTGGGGTCAGCAGTGATTCCTGACAGAGTTCTTGACTCACAAGCCCTGTTGTATTTAGCTGGAGTGGCCAAAAAGGCTCACCAGTTGCAGCTGCCTGCTGTGCTTCTTGTTTGTGGAATAGATGCTTTTCATGTGGTGTAACTCATAGCCTGACATCCATGCAGGGATGTGAATCAGCAGGCTGGGTTAGGTTTGGGAATTGTGACTGCCTCTGATAACTCTGACTGGGGATGCTGCAAGAAGCAAGACTCAGACCCCCTGTGGATGCTGCTGCTCATGTCTCTCCTCTCTGACTGAGGCTTGTGATGGAGCTGAACTGCTCTGAGGGATGCAGGAGCTTCCCCCAAGCCCTGCCCCTGTTGCCTGGCCCTCAAGGAGTCAGGATAGCCCACAGAGTGAGTGCTGTCTGCTGCTTTATCCTGTGACTAAACCTTTCACTTCTATTTAAAGCTGCTCAGGTTGGGTGAGTAACCAGGAAGGATGATTTACCCCCTTCTTTCCTCACAAGGCTTGGATTTAATTTTCTGCAGCCTAAATAAGCCTGGGTGGGTATACAAATGACATCACTTTCCATCTGGGTGTTTGATGCGAGAGGAGCTGATTTCTAGCAAACAGATTGGTGTTTGTGCATCAGCTCAGGAATATTATGGTCCCGTGATTCCTGTAAAAGGAGTTGGTGAGGAGGACTGATTTTCAAGGCTGTCTGTGAAAGCAGCTCAAGCCGTTTGGAATGAATCTTTCTCTCCCAGCTCCATCGGAGGGGATCATCCTGAAGGAAGATGCATTGACCTAACAATGTGGCTGCATGCTGCATCCCCCCAGGAAGGAACTTGATGTGCAGTTGTATCCTGAGAGCCAGAGAAGTCTCTCTTCTCTTTTCCAGATAAAAATATTGAAGGCATGTGCCCCACAAAGGTGGAGCATCAATAGAAACACCTTCTTGCTACACTCAGTGTCCTGAGACCACCAGTTAAAAGTGGAGTGGGGCTTTGGGATGAGGGACCACACACCTGGATCACAGAAAGCCATAAAACACAACTTGGCTTGGGTGGATGTTACCCTGCCTGTGAAAGGTGCTGGGATTGTCCCAGATGAATGATCAACAGGGATCACTTCACTCAGTCTCCTGAGCGAGCCAAAACACAGTTTTCATTCAAAATGTGTTTTCTCCTTATAAAGACAAATTGGGGTATAAACAGTGCCCCATCCTCTGTTCCTTTATTAAAATAACTCGAGTTAAATGCTGTGCAGTAACCAAGAAGGGCCACACGCACTGGTCTTGCCCTCCCAAACAATAGAGGAAACATAACCGAAGACTATCCAAGGCAAAAACAATCAGTCCAAGGACTGATTTGCTAAATGGCAAAGAACAGACATTATTTAAAGCCAGATGTTCCCAGTGGCTTTTGTATGGAGGAGATTCCCTGCAGACTCTGTCACTGGCAGATCTGGGGCCTGAAAACATCACTCCCTACAGAACAATATCCCCAGTGTGCTGGACCACAAGAGGCCTCCCATTAATAGCGAGCATGTGTTTGGCCTTGTTTTGATTTCAGAACCCTATTTGGGGCCAATGATGTCAGGGAGCTTCTTCCTTTGCTCCTGGAAACTCTCTAGCAAAGGCTGTTCCTGGACCTCCTGTGTCAGCAGGGTCCTGGGAGCAGCATGGAGCCGGTTAATCATCATCCTGCCTCAGTTAGTAGGCTCTTTCCCAGCTGTCTTGAGCCCCCAGAGATGTAACAGTAGCTCTGGCAATATAGTGAAAGAAATACTCTGTCTTTTCACTCTGCATGGTGAGGTGTGAGACCCTGCTGACCAGCTCTGGTTGTCCCTCTGCCCATCTTTCCTGACTGAAGTATTTAGGGTTGGCATCTCAGCTGCCCACATCTTTGGTAGGCAGATCCAAACCGATGAAGTGCTTGGGGAGGCAGGTGGGCACAGAGCAGATTTTGGCGAGGTTGCATTTGGTAAGCAGATCCCTGGGACTGCCAGCTCATGCTGCTTTTGAAGTTGCAGCATCTGCTTGGTGTGCAGATGGTGCTGGTACATTCCAGCTTGCAGAGTATCCTGGCCTTAAGGATCTGCTATTCCTTCATGTGGTTCCAAAAATGTTAATGAGGAGGAAGGATGCATTGGTGGTGAATGCACTGGACAGAGTCAGGAGATGCAGTTCCATTTCCCAGTTCTACCACAGATTTGCTGTGTGCCTTGGGGGGATCACAGAGTTCCCTTGTGTTGCGTTTGTGAACCAGGAACTCTGATATTTCCCCTGTGATGGGTTTTCTCTGTATGCAGAAAAACTTTCCTGCTAGGAGGTTTCTCCCACCTGGTCTATGCATAGACCCTACTCCAAGAAACTTGGCCTTGTTAGAAGGTCTTTAATTCATACTATAATTTATAAAAACTTTAAAATCCTTTCTCTTGCACATCTCTTCTAGATCAGACTGAATCTCCTCACTCTCTTAGAGTTGCTCTCAGGTTCTTCCAAAGTTCTTGGCTCAGGATAAATAAATAATAAAATGAATATAAACAATAAAATGAATCTTTACAGTAACCATTTCAAGAACAATTAATCAGTGCCAACCTCTGCAGTTGTGTAAAGGGTTTTGTACATTTTGCTGCTCCCAGCTCTGGTCAGTAGCAATATCTTTATTTAATGCTTCAGAGGAAGTACCAGGCAGCCCTGCAGCATGTGTCCTTTCCCAGGAGGATGCTTTCTGCCAGGAAGCCAGGCTGGAAGTGCACATTCCTTGGTGTTCACAGAAGGTTTATGTGTGTCCCTGTCCCACAGGCACCGTGGTGTATGGAGAGCCCATCACAGCCAGCCTGGGCACTGATGGATCCCATTACTGGAGCAAGAACTGGGCAAAGGCAGCAGCTTTTGTTACATCTCCACCACTGAGTCCTGACCCAACCACTCCTGATTTTCTCAACTCACTACTGTCCTGGTGAGTAGAGCTTTCTGTGTTCAAACAACATGTGATTCATCACGAGGAAATGGGTGATAAAAGGGATGTTGCTGCCAACAAGCAAAAAGCTGTTTTACCTTCAGGAGCACTCCTGTTACAGTAAAATATCTTGAATACCTTTTGTTTTTCTTCCAGTGGAGACCTCCAAGTGACTGGCAGTGCCCACTGCACCTTCAACACTGCTCAGAAAGCTGTTGGGAAGGACAACTTCACCCTGATCCCTGAAGGAACCAATGGCACCGAAGAGAGGATGTCCATCATCTGGGATAAGGCTGTGGTAGGTCACACCTGTCATGGGTTTACATTTCAGCTGGACATTGAGAGTGGAAGGAGCTGCAGGAATGTGTTATTGTCTTGTCATGGTCCTTCCACTTGGTGTTTTTACCCCTGTGGAGATCCTTGGGAATCTGCTGCACTGCCAGCTCTTCACTGGCTCACGCAGTGACTCCTGCGGTGTCCCCCCAGGTGACTGGCAAGATGGATGAGAACCAGTTTGTGGCTGTGACCAGCACAAACGCAGCCAAAATCTTCAACCTGTACCCGCGGAAGGGCCGCATCGCCGTGGGCTCTGATGCCGACCTGGTCATCTGGGATCCTGACAGCGTCAAGACAATCTCTGCCAAGACTCACAACATAGTAAGGATGTTCCCTACCATTCCCTACTTCCTTTCCCCCTCTCTTCCTCAGTGCCAGACTGTGCTGCCAGCAACGGGAGCTTGTGACAACGCCGGGGTCATTTTCCCTGTGCCTGAAGCCCTCTGTGGTCTCACTGTGGAGCTCAATTGTGTGAGCAGGATGAGTCCATCTGAAATCACATGGATTCCCCCTGGAGCAGAGAGCACGTCTGCTCTTCCTGAGTGTTGGATGCATAGATCTGAGCTCACAGAAAGCTCTTTAAATCCTCTAAAATATGCAAAGGCCTTGTAGGACAATGTGTTGTTTATGACATCCAGGCTTGCCAGTGGTGGGAATGGGAACTGCCCCTTTTCACTGAAGTTTTATCAGCTCACGGACACTTTTTCTGGAAATCTGGCCCAGATCCAGGGTCTGAGGGGATTTATATCGCCTACTGATCTGGCACATGTGTGTGGAGGCAGGACTTTCCTGGTGGTGACCCCCACATTAGTTGGCAAAGAGCAGTACCCAAAACAACCTGCCTTCCCCTAAGCTCTTCTGCAGCTTGTCGCTGTTGGCTTCTGCAGTGATGGCACTCTTAGGGACACTTTTGCTGAGTCCCATGCCTTACATCTGGCCCCTGCAGTTATCAAGCTGTCTCAGCCTGTGGGAATCTGCAGAATGGTTCCAGTGCAGGGGCCTGGCTAAAGTCTCCCTGTGACATTCAAGCCCTGTCTCAGAGAAAGCAGCCACTGTTTGCATTTGTTGACAACTTGTTTCGCTGCTGACCATGAACCTATGGAATCTTTCCCTGGAAAAAGAAAAAACTGTTTGTTCTTTTTTCCCATGAATGCTTTCATTCACTCTGGAGCTGAAGGAGCAAAATTTTCTTCCACACTTGGATCCCTGGCCACATTCACAAGGAAACATCATTTTTTTTAAAGGTTTGATTCACTTCCCTGTGACTTAACTCTTTGTCAGAATTGGTCACAGATGGTTTTGCTTCATCTTGCCTCTGCTTAAGCTTCTAACAGAGGAATTCTAGGAGTCTGGTCACTTCAGTCACCTTAGAGGTGCTTCCAGACTCCTTCCAATCTGGAGAGGAATGACTTAAGAAGAGGGAACCTGGGGACTCACTGCTTTTAGGTGCCAGAATTCATGGTCTGAACCTGGGCTTGTACTTATGAATAGCTCAGAGAACTGGAAGTAGTTTGGGTGGAGTGCTTGAAAGTAATTTCTATTTAGTGGCTGTTGTCTTTGGGAAATGAACTGGGCTCTTTCAGTTTCCTGACACAGAACTCATAGACTTTCTCTTTTGTGGATATGCCCAAGTGCAGTCAGGATTGGTTCCATGATTTTGGCATGGATCTTGGCAAGACAAAGGAGAACCAGCTCCATTCAGGAGTATTTTTGTCTGCTGAGAGCTGCACATCCCCCAAAACCCTGACAGTGTGTCAGCCCCACCACTCAGCTGTGGCTAAAGGCTGCACCCTTAAGCTGTGCCAAGAGCATTGAGGATGAAGGGCTCTCATTCCCAAGAGTTTGAAAAGCTGAGCAATCACAGCTTGTTTGCTTACAAACACATCTCTGACCTCGTCCCCTGTCATTGCTTTGCCTGTTGTACCTGGCGTCACGCCTGAAGCTACATCAGGAGGAATTTCTCCACGGAAAGGGTGATAGACGTTGGAAGGGGCTGCCCAGGGAGGTTTGGAGTCCCTATACCTGGAGGTTTCCAAGGAAGGCAGTCTGGACATGGCACTCAATGGACTCAGTGACCTCGGAGCTCTTTTCCAACCTTAATGATTCCCAAAGTCTGTAATTTTTTGGGTCTCACAATGCCTTGTGTTAGAGGAGAAATTGATACAAGTGATGCCCTTGGAGTCCAGATATCCTGGTTTAGCCAAGCAGAAAACAAAAGGCCCCTTAACAGTTAGGCACAGGGACACCCTCTGATTATGTGGCCTTGGACGATTGCTACTTTTTTAAATGTTTGAGCAACTTACAGATATTTTCCAAGAATTCGCACTGCTCTTGCCACTCTCTGGCAAGGAAACATCAGGAGCTGGAAAGGGAGGTGGTGTTGTTCTTGGAAGCAGCCTAATCCATAAGCTCCTGACCCAGCCTCCTCCTTTACCACCCCAGTTTTTTTCACGCTGGACCTGGTTCAGACGTGGTTTAACCACTGGTCTGAGTGCAAAGCTGCACTCAGGCCTGCCCATACTTATAACACACTTCAAGGGCAAACTCCATCATTAACTCGGTAAAAAAGACCTGCATTTGACTCAGAGATGGTCACTAGAGTAACAGTCCCCAAATAACATGGTTGCAGTGCATCTCATTCCAGGATGTTTCACATTTGCAGTGATTTCTTTCAAACTTGCCTTTTTTCCATGGTGTGATGTTTCCAATCCAGTTAATTGAGGATGAGTAATCCCATTAAAATAAAATAAGATTGTCCTGGTCCCTGACCCATCAACCAAAACACTGGTTTGAAATACAGATTTTTCAGAATTATTCTTTTTAGTAGGAAACTCACATAAAGCTTTCTGTGGCTCCTAAATCTGCCCCCAGCTCGACAGACATAGGTGCCTGAATATATTTAAACAGGGAGGCTGTCATTTGAAATTGTTTTTTCTCTTCCTCAGAGGAGCTGTGGCTGCTCCATCCCTGGAAGTGTCAAAGGCCAGGTTGCATGCAGCTTGGAGCAACTGGATCTAGTGGAAAGGGTCCCAACCCATGGCAGAGGCTGGAATGGGATAAACTTACAGCCCAAACCATTCTGGGATTCTTTATGAACCTTATTTCAGTGGAATTTTTGCATTAATAAAGCACTAAAGTTAGACTGATAATTTATAGCAGCCTTTATTAAATCACAGCAAATACAGCTCAGGTAAACGCTGTTGTGTTTGCTTCCATCTGTCCTTAATATTTTGGCAATTAGCATGGCCAGTGATTGCTAATTAAAGCCCAGTGGGCTCTGCTGGGTGAATATGTTTGCCTTATGTGCTGGTTTTCTCATTGCAGTCTCTGGAGTACAATATCTTCGAGGGCATGGAGTGCCGTGGGTCTCCCCTGGTGGTGATCAGCCAGGGCAAGATCGTGCTGGAGGATGGGAATCTCCACGTCACAGAGGGCTCTGGGAGGTACATCCCCAGGAAGCCCTTCCCTGACTTTGTGTACAAGCGAATCAAAGCAAGGAGCAGGGTGAGTGTCAATGGTTGGCCACACATTTGTTCTCTCCCTCTGACAACACTGAGTTAAAGTGGCTGGAAAACAGATGCTATCCCCTGGCTCAGGCCACACTGCTGTTCTTTGGATGGGAGCCACATTTATCTCATTCCTCTTTCATTTTTGCTGTTCACTCAAGTAATTACAGGAATATACTTTGGATTGAGCTTGGGTTTTCTGCAGGTTTTAATTTTTCTCTCTCTGAGGAGAGCCAAACTGAATATGTGTCCAGGAACCCTTGAATTTTGCCATTTTGTCAAACTACCCAGAACCCACCAGGTTTCTCCTGTCACAGAGGTCCCAGGAAAAGTTATCATTAGCATTTATATATCAAAGCTCTCACCAGCAATTTAGAATTGTAATTTCTTGTTACAGATATGTTATGCTGCTTTCCCTTCTGCCAGATACGATCAGATGCTCTTGTCTGGTGACTAGTGAGTCATAGGCACAGCCTACAGACTGCTTAAGAGGAACAATGTTCTATTTTTAAGAGGCTAAAATAGTTGGAAAATGATTCTGTAAAATGCACCCATTCAAAACTGAACCTGTCTTGATATGCCTGAATTTGCCTGACAAGGGAGATGACACTGAACTCAGTTGCTGAGAATTGAAGGACTTTATTTAGAGATGAAATAATTTCTGGAGAGAAATTATTTTGCTGTTTGAAGTGTTGCCTTCTGCTGGACAACTCCTGAACTTTGTTGGTTCTGCTGGGCGCAAGTGATCCTCCCGCTCCTTGCAAATCATCTTTCTTTGATTGTTCTTTTGAAGAAATTGCAAGTTATCAAAATTACAGCCTGGCATAATTTAGCCCCATGGAGAGCAGATCCCTGTTCCTGGGATCAGGAACTGTGTCCTCCCACAGAAATACATGTCTGACCTATAAATCCAATTGGGCAGCATCTCAACTGGAATGATTGCATTTATCCCAATCTTGAGCTCCAGGGCTGGCCATTGAAGCCAGCCTGGCTCCTCTGGGCTGCCCTGCTGGTCTCAGCACTGCTTGGCTTTTTGGGGATGAGTAATAAGGTGCATTTGAGACCTGTCAGGAGCCTTTAATCCAGGGGCACATAGGTTGGGATCATTAAAAGACAGCACCTTTGGGGCAGGGGACAGACTGGCTGGAGCCACAGCACATTCCATGTCACATACTAATTAGTAGGCATCTTGTCCTGCACAGAAATCTAGAGCCAAAGTAGGAATGTATGCTCTTCCCAACTCACAGTATTACACAGCAAGGATGATCCAAAAGTGGGGGTTTTTGGGAGTGCAGAGCAGCCAAATCCATATTGCCAAGGAGCCTTGGGGTGCCCACGGTCTCAGGTCACCTCAGTTCTCCATCATGGAAGGTGTTGAGCTGCAGAAACATTGGTTTTAGGAAAATAGTTGTTTGCTGCAAAACTGTTTGGGTTGGACGGAGACACAGATATGTTTATATAGATAGATTTATATAGATATGGATATAAAATAGGAATAGATGTAGATGCAATACAGATATAGATATAAACATATAGATATGTAGATATGATATGATAGAGATATAAAATAGATATAGATATAATGCAGATATAGAGCTACGTATTAAATAGAAATAGACATGATATAGATGTAGGTATAATACAGATATAAATATGTTACAGATATAAATATATAGATATAGATATGGATATAATATAGATGTAAAATATATATAGATAAAATCGGTATATAGATACAAAATAAATATAGATAGAGAGCAGCTCCCCAGGGATGAGTACAGAGGAGATGCTGTGCGCTTTCAAATTCTCTTACCAACAACCAATCCCAAAATGTGTGTCACTGGCTGAGCTACATCTGGGCAGCTGTTGGGCTGTGTTGTGGCTGTGTTTTAAGGTTGTGTTGTAGCTGTGTTTTGAGGCAGTGTTGCCCTCTCTCCCTGCAGCTGGCTGAGCTGCGGGGGGTGCCCCGAGGCCTCTACGACGGCCCAGTCTGTGAGGTGTCGGTGACACCCAAAACGGTCACACCAGCATCCTCAGCCAAGACCTCTCCTGCCAAACAGCAGGCACCGCCTGTGAGGAACCTGCACCAGTCTGGGTTCAGCTTGTCTGGTATGTGATTTTGGGAATGATTTATTGCTGAGTGATTTATTGCACTGAAATGGCAGCTGGTTTGTGCTCCCATGGTCAGAGTTCATTCTGCTGGGATAGGGATGGAATGAGAGAGGCTGTGGGGGGATTTTAGCTGTGAGCTTTTCCCTTTAGGGAGGAAGAAGAGTAGTACAGGAGCTGTCCTAAGTTCCGGCTTCTTCTCAAGATGTCACATGAATGCTGCAATGTATTCTGGGCTCAGTCCTTGACTGGCTGTCTAGAGAGAGCAGATCATAGAATCCTGGAATAGTTTGGGTGGGAAGAGTCTTAAAGCCCATTCATTCCCACCCCCTGCCATGAGCAGGGACATATTCCACTATCCCAGGTTGCTCCAAGCTGCATCCAACCTGGCCTTTGACACTTCCAGGGACGGAGCAGCCACAGCTCCTCTGCAAATTTCACCCCAGCCCCTCACCACCCTCACAGGGAGGAATTTCTTCCCAATATCTCATCTAACTGCCCTCCTTCAGCTTGAGACCATTCCAGCTGTGTTTAGAAATGGGTATTTTCTGGTTTTAAGAGGCTATAGCAAAAAACCCTTTTTTTTTCAAGATGACACAAACTTCAGGAGAGCTTTGCCAGCTGAGAGCATCTCTGGATCTGGGATGTGGAAGATTTGATTTCTCAGCTGGTGCTTCAGTTGTAAGAAGGGTGGACTGTAGAGAGGGATAGTAAAGCTGGCTAAGAGATAATCATTCACCCAACTCTTCCCTGTGCAGGGCTGGGTGCTTCAGGTGCTCAGAGCAGAACAGGTTTCAACAGAATTAAGGCAGTGTGGGCCAGTGAAGGCTTTTCCTCCAAAGACAGAATCACAGAATGTTTTAGGCTGGAAAAGCCTTCTAAGAGCAAATCCAGTCATTAAGGCAGCATCAAAGTGCTACACCCACATGGATTTTAAACGCTGGCAGAGTTGGTGACTCCTCTCTCTCCCACAGGGGCACAGATCGATGACAACATCCCACGCCGCACGACCCAGCGCATTGTGGCCCCGCCAGGTGGCCGTGCCAACATCACCAGCTTGGGCTAAGGACCAAACCCTCCTGTGCCCACCGGGTACACCTTGGGGGGACTGGGGCACCTGGAGACCCTTTTTGATTCTTTTAGAGCCTGTGACAGTTACTGCGGGCACCCAGTGTGGGAAGGGGCTGAAGTAAAAGCGCCTTTTTCAGTCCCCTCAGGTTCCTTCCTCATCTTCACCAACCCCTCGCACTTCCCCCCTCCTCAGCCCCTTACACATTTAAAGAAATAAACCGTGTTTTGACACCTCTGACATGAAAGAGTAAATGTAAAGAGGGTATTTGAGATACATGGTCTCTGTCCTATTCAGCGTCTTTCTTTTAGTAAAGGAAGGATAAAGTGAATTTCCCAGGAGCTGCCTTCAAGACACACACACACAAAAAAAAGGAAAGAAATAAAAATAAATGCGTAGAAGAAGCTTTTTTTTTTTAATGTCAAGCAGAAGAGTAGTTCAAGGGTTTTAAACTGGATATTCTGTAGGGTTCTGTATTCCAACAGAATTAGCTAGGCAAGCACAAAGGACCAGGAATCCCAGCCTGTCTGTGGCCATTTTCCACCACCAGTGCTGAGGTCACTAGATGCTGCCAGGAGAGAGAAACAGGACCCAGCATTAGGAATGGCAGAGAACATCACCCCAGCCAGTGGCTGAGCCAGAATCCTTGGGGACTTCCATTCTGTTCAGTTGGTTTTTCCTTGGTTTCTTTTTTTCTCCTGGATTTTGCTGCAAATTAGGTCCTTGAGGAAACTTTTTTTTTAGTGTTTGTGTGTGTGTTTTCAATATGTTTGTATCATTGTGTTTATGAAGCCTTATCTGAGAACTGGGAATCTCCCTGTTCTTCCCGAACCTCATCCAAGTCAGAGACTCCCGCCAGTGTCACTGCCACTGCCACCCTGGTACTTCAGGTGTCCCTTAGTTGCATTTTCCAGACATTTCTTGTCACATAGCTGCAGTAAGGGCATGGAGCAGGTCCATAGGATCTTCAGTCCATCAGGTCTTGAGCTGGTGCAAACAGAGGAGCTGGACACCATCGGAACTGCTGGGATGGAGTATCTGGAAGAGTTTGTAGCAGTTAGTTTTTCTTCTATTATGGAAGGTGGGTATGGACGGGCAGGGAGCTGTGGGCAAAGAGCAACATGTTGCTTGAAAGGTTTTTGTAGCAGAAACTCCCTCCCTGGCCATCAAGGAGAGGTTATTTAAAGCTTTGAGGGCTTATCTTTAGCTCTCAAAGGGCAGTCAGGGAGCGTGTGCTAAGCATCTATGGCAGTTCCAGTCCAGGCCCAGCTGCTGTAACTGGGAGCTGGCTGGGTCCCCAGCAGCTGAGAATCTCTTGTACGAATGTCACAGCTATCCAGCCCTGCAGGAATCCTGCACATCCCCATAGGAAGGCCTGGCTGTTCCCCGCCCAGCCTCACATGCCTAGGATTTGAGACACCATTGGGGGTCCTTAAAGGAAAGCCTCAGCTTTGGGGCAGCCATCAGGGTCTGGATGTTTAACCACCCTCTGGGATTGAAGGTTTGGTAGCTCTGGGACTGGAGGCTTCTTGTTTTTGGGACGTGGAGGCTTCTTGTTTTTGGGACATGGAGGATAAACCTGCACCATCAGATCCCCACTTAGGCATAGCTGGAGGGCTCAGCAGTCCCAAGGACTTGTCTTAGCACAGAGACCTTTTATTACCACAGTGTTGTCTCCACTGTCTGCCTGCCCTGGCACTTGGCTGCATCTTCTGCTCCCTCTTTGTGCTTTGCCACCTCCATCAACCTTGTTTTTCCATAGTTGCATTTTCTTAAATGGTGTTTACAGGTTCTTTTAGGAAAAAAACATATATATATATATATATATACATATGAAGGCTTTCAAGAAATTAGTACCAAATTTGTTGTTATGAGGTATCAATGGTGGGATCTGCAAAGTGTCTGGAAGCTACTTAGCTACCCAAACCCTCCCAGCTGCAGCACCTAAACTCTTTAGGCCACTTTGAACACAAAAGTTAAGAAAAACTTTGCCATATTCCTCCACACATTTTGCATTTAGGTTCAACTCCTGGGTCTTCTAGTTTTGCATAAAGAATTTGCACTTTGTTTGTTAAGTAATCCATGAACTTAATATATATATTGCAGCTATTTTCATTTTTAAATTTTTTTCTTTGTCACCTGTATGTTAAAATCAATTTCAACGAGTTGGGGAAAAGAAAAAAGAATTGTAGATCCGTTTCAGTTCTACGAAACACTTGCGGCTCTTCAGTATTCACTTAAGTCTTCCTTTTTTTTTTCCTTCACTGACTCATGATAACTTGTTAAATTTTAATTTGTTCTTGAAAAAGAAAGAAAAAAAATCACAAAAAAAAGTTTTTTGCAGGCTATGTAAGCATGTTTTTTCTGTGAGAGCTCGTCCGCTTTGTGTCTGTTTAATGAATGTCATATGTAAATGCTAAAAAAAAAGATGATGACTTAATGAATTAATTAATTAACCGCAGTGACTTGAAGCTCTAAAAAAAGAAAAAAGTAGGATTTAATACTAGCTGGATTTAACCCTTGGATTTGTGATTGTGAACCATGAGTGGAGGAGCTGTAAGTGCTAAAGCTGATCATGTGTGTAGACAAAGAGGAGTACTGATATTTGACCATTGTCTCAATGGCAAAAACAACCCCCCCATCCCAACCCCAAGTCTTGTGTTTTATTCCTTAAGAACTCTGTGTTATATTACCATGGGAACTCCTAATAAAGACAAAATGTTGTTGTTCCAGTAGGTGCACCTGTGTCTCAAGGCGCTGCGTGTTGTGTGTCACTGCATTCTGGGCTGTTGCCTTCAGCAGGGACAAACAGCCCTGAAAACCAGGCAGGGGTGGGCTGATGTGGAGATGTGCAGGGGCACAGTGGAGAGGAACTCCCATGGTGATGGTAAAGATGAATTGATGGGCCACGGAGTCATTTCCTCTGGAGAAAGTGAGCTGCGACTGAGGCCACTTTGTTTAAAAAAGCATTTGGCAAAGCAGAGACAGTTGCCTGAAAAATCCTGGCTCTGCATTGCACAGATCCCTGCTGGAATGAGAGCAAAAGCCCCTAAAAGTATCAGCATGGCTCTCAGCCCCTCAGTGTGGATCTGCTTGGACTTTCTGCCAGCCAAGGAATGGGGAAAAAAGCACAGTTGTAAATAGCAGCTGAGTGGGGAAGAGTTGGAGCTGGCTGGAACAACTCCAGTGGAACTTGGGGTGGTGGTGCTTGGGATTTACAGGAAGAACACCAGTGGAATTTGGGGTGGTGGTGGTTGGATTTCACTGTCACAGGGACAAGCATCCCTGTCAGCTGCTCAGAATGTTGGATGTTGCATTCCTACACCCACCAGCTCAGCCCTCTGGGGGATCTTCACCCAAATCTGAGCACAGCTGAAGTTTCTGACTGACTTTGTGAGGAGTTTTAGCTCTTGTTCCTCATCTGAACAAATGCAAATGTTGGGCCTCTCTGTGAAATGCATTGAGCTTCCTCCACACACTTTAAACCTGGCACCCCACAGAGTGGCTTTTCCTTATTCTGTGAAGGGGTCAATGGTCATCCCCTGGTCAATAGTCCTCTGGTTAACAGGAGGATCCTGGCTCTGGCACCAGTGACATGCTGCTATTTGGCTACTGGCATCATAAATTAAATATTACTATCTGTGCAATGAGGTCCCATGGAGCAAGGTTGGTGGGTATCTGCATATAAGATTCATCCGCTAATCCCAATCATAAAATCCCAGTGAAAGATGCATTAATCTGGTACTCAGTTAACAGAGTACTCAGTACACATCTGCAGAGCCTCCATTTGGTTTTATTCTATCATTAATTTTTTCCTCCAGCACTTGAATTGGAATGGAAGAAACCTCTTCCTGAGGAAATAAATGTCAGGGTCTCAGGGAAGCTGTTGGAACTGGCAGAGTAGAGAAGGTTTTGAGGTCAGGAAGAATTGCCAACAGCCAGATCTAAACCAAACATGTGCTGTGGGACTGAGGCAAGGGAGAAAGCTCTGGAGGCTATTTGGGTCAGTGGGGCAGCCCTGATTTGGTGCTGCACAGGGGAACAGGAATCGTTGTATTTGGTCAACCCCTTAATCCAGGTAATTCCCGATCTGGCAGCCCGCAACGCGTTAATAGGTGCTAATTTGGTTCTCTGCTGGCCCATTGTGTAAGGCCCAAATTAGATTGAATCTGACCTTAACATCGGTGGAGTATTCTGTGGCTGAAAGGAGAAGAAATAAAGTAGGTGATGAATGTGACTCTGACCTGGAACAGGAACTGTCAGTTATCAAAGATGGGGACAATGCAGCCTGATTTATCCCTTGGTGGCAGAGCAATAAATGTCACTGTACTATAGAAGTTTTAGGATCTGTTTTGCTCAGCGCCATCAGGTGGCAGCAGGACATGGAGAAAGGTAAAGGTCCAGCTCCCTCGAGGCACATTGATCATCTCGGGAATGATCTAGGATGTAATAAATGTGGAACATGCACAGGGCTTGTGATTACTGTGACATGACATACACATCCTGTCGGTTATATTAATATATTGGAGGGTATTTCGATGTTAAAGAGATATGAATCACCTGTGTTCTCTTCTTGTTAAAGCCTCATGGGACACTTGTCTCAAATCAGATACAGAGCAAGTGATAAACTCTACCCATCAATTTATTACATCAAAAAATCCCTAGACTTTCAAGAGATCTGGAGAAGGACTTTTGACAAGGGTCTGGAGTGCCAGGACAGGGGGAATGGCTTCCCACTGCCAGAGGTAGGGTAGATGGAATATTGGCAAGAAATTTCTCACTGTGATGGTGGTGAGGGGCAGGAAGGAATTCCTAGAGAAGCTGTGGCTGCCTCATCCCTGGAAGTGTCCAAGGCCAGGCTGGACAGGGCTTGGAGCAGCCTGGGACAAGGGCAGGTATCCTTGTCCATGGCAAAGGGTGGGACAAAGTTCTCTTCATTAAAGAGATAAAGTAAGCAATTAGAGGAAATTATTTTTTCTCTTCTATAACTCAGGCCTGAGGAGGTGCCCTCTGCTAATTCCTGTAAACTGTGTCTGACTTCCAGCTCTGGCATTCCAGCTGTGGATTTACCACTCCATGCTTGAATGTGTTGTTCTTTCCACAAGCATTTTTTGACCATTAACTACTAAAACTTGGCAAGTGCCTTCCAGTGTTGACTTGAGAAGCCTCAAATGGTAGGAAATTCCTTTGGTAGTTTATTCCACGGATTAATCATCTTCATGGTTCATTTTTCTCTGCTTCTGATCTGAACTGGCCTGCTTTGCATCTCTCGCCATCAGTTCTTGTTCTGCATTCCCACAATAAAGGGAAGACCCCCCTGAGATGTGTGGGGCTGTTATCTGGGATCTCTTGGAACCTGGAGGCTCATCTCTGGAGCCATCCTTCCGCCACTTCCTAGGGCTGTGTTCCATGGAATGACGAGAACAACTGATATCAGGGAATCATGGACTGGGTTTGGGTTGGAAGGACCCTCAAACTCACCCAATCCCAGCCTCTGCCATGGGCCAGGACACCTACCACTGTCCCAGATTGCTCAAACCTAGCCTTGGACACTTCCAGGGAACCAGGGGCAGCCACAACTTCTCTAGGAAATCCATCCTTGCCCCTCACCATCCTCACAGGGAACAATTTCTTCCTAAAATCCCACCTAACCCTGCCCTCTGGCAGTGGGAAGCCATTCCCTGTGTCCTTTCTCTCCATGTCTTGTCCTAAGTCCCTCTCCATCTCTCCTGGAGCCTCTTCAGGCACTGGAAGGGGCTCTGAGGTCTCTCTGTATCCTTCTCATCTTCAGATGAACACCCCTAGCTCTCTCAGCCTGGCTCCAGAGCAGAGAATAAATTCACTCGGTATTTGCTCCTCTCATGTCCACAGGAGGGCATCAGATACCCGTGTTTAAATCGAGTTTTTATTCCTTTCCTGAGACTCTCGTTTTCCCTCCTGTTCACACCCCTTCCTTCCCAAAGCATAGAGGCCTTGGTATTTTTGTATGATGCTTTTCAACACCAAAATCCGCCATATTTCCCATCATCCTGGATTTGATAAATGCTGGTTCATGCACATCTGAAATAACCTCTTTCCCCCCCCCCCCATGCCCCAACCCTCCATCAAGTTTGGCTGTAAGTATAATAGGGAATGCTATTTATCACAGCATTTTTAGATTTACACACAGAATTCTGCAGCAAGTTTTACAAGTGTTTATCCCCATCAGAGCCACCCCCATAGGATTTTATACAGACTCTTGCGTGATTTTTTTACAAAACAGTCCAAGCAGGGTGAAAGCAGCTGCACCCCTCTCCCTTAATGACATCAAGCAAGTAGGAAAACATCCTGGTTTGTTTATAAATATTCCTGTGGCTTTTTTTTCCTGCAGGACAAAAACAAATGTACAATGGGAGAGGTAGAGAGAGGAGGTGGATGTCACCTGGGTGTTTCTGAAACAGGGAGGACAGGCCAGGTGCCAACTCAAACAGCAACAGGGACCTGGACTGGGACTGAATGACATTTAAGTGTCACAGCTCTAGACAGCACTCAGGCTCCTAGCTCCGAATTCCTGGTAATTCCCAGGAATGGCTTGTTTTGGGTGATGCCTGAAAGAGCAGGCACACCATGGGGGTGTAAAGTGTCCTCCCTTTCCAGGCCACATTGCCCCTTGGTTAAGGGAAATTGTCCCAGGGACACAGCATGGCTGAGACCAAAATTATCCAGGGACTGACCAAAGCTCTTCAGAAACTGCTGTGGTTTCCTCCCCTCTGATTCCCTGCCCTCCCTAAAGCGTGGCTGGTGGTAGGATCAAGGTTTCCCAGGCTCTGGGCCAGTGGTGTAATGAAATAATATCCCACATGTGTGCATTAATCCAGTTTTATTTTGTCTTTTCCTCTGACAACTCAGAGCAGCCTCACTGCTTGGGTGCAGGGGGAACCCATGGGGGATGTGACCAGGGTTTAGCAGTCAATTTAAAATCTCCTGGGAATTTTATAGTTTAAGAAACAGAGTGAAAAAACTCACAAATCAGGCACGGGGATGAGCCCTTCTAGCACGAGAGGCTTGGAGGGATCACCGTCAATTTTACAACCTCCCTCCTCTAATTAGGGACACAATCTACTACCCCAGGATGCTTCAAACCCCATCCAATCCGGCCTTGGACACTTCCAGTGATCCAGGGGCAGCCACAGCTTCTCTGGGAATTCCATCCCAGCCCCTCCTCACCCTCCCAGTGCTCCCAAGGTTGTGTCCCTGCAGGTGACATCCTTCCTCCTTCCAGTGTGTCAGGGAGGGATCTGTTTGTTTGCAGCAGACTATTTTTACAGCACCTGAATTCATCAGTCTCTCCCAAAATAACATTGGAGGCACGTGAATAAAAATATTCCAGCTTGTGATGGATGGGACTCAGCACCCCAGTGAGTACTTTATTCACTTGTGTTTTTCTGGCGAAAATCCTCAACCCATGCCAGCAGCAAAGTTTTTCTGGAAGGGGGAAGGTAGGAACCTCTTTTCCCTGAGCTACTCTTGATTTACTGCGATGAGAATTTTAATCAAGCCCTTCTTCATTTAAGCCCTAAGTTCTTGGAGCAGAACAGGAACTGCTCAAGTCGTTCTGAGGACTTGCTGACAGAAATTCTGAATTTTCAGGACTGTTACTCAAAAATTGGGTCTTGAAGAAGGTTTTTTGAGGGTTGGGATATTTATTTTATTTTTTGCAGGTACCACTCAACAGCCAAATAATGTCAGATGGTGGAGGACAATGTGAAACCCCCACTGAGATCTAAAAAGAACAGCTGTAAGCATGCCTCATAAATTACTCCAAGGGTTATGATCTCCATCCTTTGTGCTCAAATTTAATTTTACTTATCTGGTTCCTCAGCCTGTGCGATGTGGGAACCTTGGGTAGAAATCAAGGAAGGGACAAGGCTGCCATTCTGCAAGGGAGTTTTCCACCACAACTGGCGCAAACCAGTGCTGCAGAGAGACTCTCAAACTAAGGCCAGAGCTGATCCCCTTGGAATATCTCCCCAAGATACCTCTCAATCCACTAACTGGCTGGGTTTTGTACTTGAAATGAAACACAAACCATGATGGGCCTGAGCCATGCTCTGTGGAGAAAACCCATGGCCAGGTTCTTTTTCTCGCCTGAATGATGGATTGATTTTTTGGAAGATGCTGGAGGGAGGGGATGTTTCTGGCTCAGGTTTTAAGAAGGACAGAAGGTTGAAGACAAGCAAAACTGTGACATGGAGGGGAAAGTTTCTTCCTGGCATCCCAAAATAACTGTGGAACAACCAGAAGTACAGAGGGACTGTCTTTGTCACAGAGTGTTGGTTCAAGAGGCACAAACCAGCCCAAAAGGAGGAGGAGGACTCAGATGGTGGGTGTTGTGTGGGTCTCTCTGCATGTGTGAACACACAGCTTCTTGTAAAGCTTAAAAATTTGGCCACACCTGCCTCAGCCGAAGCAATGAATGGCAGGGCCCTGTTGTCTTGGAGGGGTCTCTGCTTGTGTATAAACATGGGCATGGCTAAAAATGATGAATTGACAGAGTAGAAATGTGACCCCAACAGATATTTATTGTTCTGTGTAAAGAAAGATGAGCCTGGATGAGGATTTACAGCCCCAGTGCCCTGGTTTTGGGCAAATTTGGGAGAAATCTCCAAAGGGGCTCCTCTAGAAAACAGATTCAAGTGGCCCCTCCCCCAGCTGGATCAGGAAAATATTTCCTTGGAGAAAAGTGGGAAAAACCCTGTTTATTTAACAGGCAAGGCATTTACATTACCAAGCACAAAAAATGAACAATATAAAACAATAAAACCTCTGGCCACTCCGAAGAGATGACAAACTCACAAAGTCCCTCCGTGGGCTGTAGCTCAGCTCATTCAGGCTCTTATCAGTGCCTCCTGCACTGGAAATGCTGCGGGCCAGGCCCGGCCCGATGGGCCACAGGAGAAGCTGCCAGTGCTCTGCTGGTGCTCAGTCCAGAGCAGCTTTAAACAGTTCTAATTAAAAGTGAAACCACAGTCCAGGGAACTTCTCGGCCTTAGCTATCTAAAAACTAACTAAAAGCAAAGGAGAGCTCTGTCCCGCTGTCTATCTGTGCTGCAGACAATGCAATCCAGGAGCTGGAATGTGGAGGAGTGAGTGCAGTTTCTAATAACAAACTGTGCACCTCTTCTCTCCCCCGCTTGGCTCTCGGAACCAGTCTTAAAGGTGCAGAACTTATTTTTGAGCTAAATAGACAAATGGAGATACAAACATCGTAAAGTCACTCTAGGACACCTAGCTGGCATTTTTTAGGATTTACAGGCCCAGCCTGGACACTGCCATGGTACGACGGGTTCTGATGGAGAATGATGATAATGCTGCATCTGGGTAAATCATCTCCATCACCTCTGGATGTTGATGTCTGTGGAAATGGGACCTTCTGTGCAGCTGTTGCCTCTGACTGAAATTCATGTGGAGAAGGATGGGGAAGAAAAATCCAGGGGACAAACAGAGCTGAAGAGCTAAGAGCCTCAAAAGGACAGGAGCTGCAAGGCACCTGTTCAGCTCCTACAAGAGAGAGAAGGTGCTGGGCTCAGGTACCCTAACAGCAGCAATTTAGGATGGGAATCCCTGTCCCCCTTTCCCAGCAGGAAGTCTGGGTTAAGGAAGAGCACCTGTCATGAGGATTTTGCACCTGGAATACCCATACGAATGGTGAACACAGAGTGCCTTGCCCTAGACACCATCTGTCCCTCACAAAACCAGTGTTAAAATTCAGGTTTTTTATTATCTTTTACAGGAGTGGCCAGGTTGAGTTATTAATTTTAAAATTATTTAAAATACTTTATTTTAATGTAATAGGTATTATAGCTAAATATATATTGTATTTAAATGTATTATAGTTAAATATATTAAATCTAAATATATTTAAATATATTACATTTAAATATATCTATATATATTATATACACTGTATAGTACATAAAATAAATATTAGAAATAAATATAACATGAATAATTTGAAACTTTAAAAAATCGTAGGCTTAAAAGAAACTGAAAATGAAAATATCTATTTTCACCTCCCTTCTCACATTCCAGTGGTGATTTCAACAACACAGACCATGTCTTTGATGGCCAAATTGCTCTGGCTTTCACCAGAGTTAAAAAATCAAGGAGTAGAGAAGCTCCCTTCACCCTAACCAGCAAACCCAGGAGGAACCCAGCTCCTCCACAGACCTTGTGCGGTTTTTGGGATCTCCAGGCAATCAAGTCCTTATTAAACATCATTTTTGTGGCGCTGCAGAGTTGTGTTGGGCAGAGTCTTCTGAGCTGGTGAATAACAGAGGATTCATCAGTGCAGCCCAGAAAAATCTCCCACTTTGTGTAGCTGAATGGGTCAGAATCTGGGAACAACAGAGAGGGAAAAGTAGAGAAAGAAAAAGAAGTTCTTGCCCTTTTTGCTCCAGGGCAGCTCCTCTAGTGCTACCAGACACGTCCTCTGTCACTGCAGGCTCACCTTCCCCGCACACTGAGGTTGGCTGATGGGGTTTTTTTCCTAATCCAGCCCTAGAGCAGTTTTTCCTGATACTTAATTTCACAACAGCCACCAGAGGGCAAGAGTCCTTCATCCCCGGCTGGAGACATCTCCCTGTGCATCCATCCTGGACTGAAAAGACGCTCACCCAACTACTTATATCAATGCGAGGATTTCCATCCATTTCAGTGCTCTTTGGATTGGGTCCTAGAGTTCTTTAAAAACCACAAAGCAAAGCCAGCAAGATGTTTTATATAAACTTAGGAACAAAGTTTTATAAACTGCAAAAAGCCCCTGGCATTTATACGCTTTGGGTTTTGCTGTAACCTCTCACTTGGCTATGAAATGGGCCTTTTTATTTATAATAAATTTATTTTCTAAATACCCAACGTGTTATGAACCAACCACGACAACAGAGGAGACATAATCCAAACCCCTGCAATTTTTGTTTTAAATCTTCTTTGAAGAGCTGTGTCAGCCTGCTGCTGTAATGGGGCTGACAAAGCTCATTAATGCTCCTATCCAAAGGCAAGTGCCTGCATGACAGCTTTAGGACATAATTTAGTGGAATGTGTTGGCTTGTGCTGGGTTTTAGGCATGGAAGCAGCTCCCTGCCTGCAAAGTGGCAAAGGATGGAGCCCTAGTGTTGAAATCCCAAAGGAAAAGCCCCTCTCCTGATCACAGAATCATGGAATGGTTTGCGTTGGAAAAGACCTTAAAGCTCATCCCTGCCATGGACAGCAACATCCTCCACTAGACCAGAGTCTAAGTCCATCCAACCTGGCCTTGGACAGTTCCAGGGATGGAGCAGCCAGAGCTCCCAGTCTGGAGCAGGTTTGAGTGATTCCAAAAAAGGGAAAGAAAAACAGTCCAGGGAAAAATTCAGACTGCTTAGCTAAACTAACTAATGAGCAGAAGCAAAAAAGCAAGAGCAAAGCAGGAGCAAAGCAGAAGCAAGAGCAAAGCAGAAAGCAAAGCAAAAAGCAAAAGCAGCACCATGTCATGCCCTGTCTTTGTGTCCCGCCAGCCGTGGGGGAGTGGCTGAGAGCAAAACCAAACCAAAACATTTGCTCTTCAGAGCCAGTCTTGAAGGAACAAAACATGATATCCAGCATAAACAGAACACATGGATGGGGATACAAGCATCATAATGTCACCCTAGGACACTGATGCAGAACCTACATGAGTTCAACCTCTCAACACTGCGAGATCTTGCAAGAATCTTTGCATTAGTAGACCTTGTACCTACAAGCAGCAATTTTTCTTCTAGTCAGAGAAGAGGAGGAAGTGTGAACATGTGAGGGAAAACAACATAGTGGCGCCAAGGTCAGTAGAAAAAGAGGGAGAGGAGATGCTCCAAGTGTCAGAACCAAGATTCCTCTGCAAGCTGTGGTGAGGACTATAATGAAACAAACTTCCCCCCAAAATGAATGAAGTTCACAGGGAATACAGAGAACCACTTGCAGCCCATGGGAAAAGTGCTCACACTGGAGCAGATAGATACTAGAAAAAGCTGTGATCGAGTGGGAGATGCAAATAGAGAGAGAGTGCCCCTGCTTCCAGAGATAGAGAGAGAGGGCCCTTGCTTCCAGATATAAAGAGAACCCTTGCTTTCAAACTAGAGCAGCCTATCTTTAGAGGACTGCACCCCATGGACTAGGGACCCACACCACAGCAGTTTTGGGAAGCCTGTTTGCCCATTGGAGGGATCCCATGGCACAACAGAGACAAGACTCCTCTCTCTGAGCAAACAGAAGAAGATCCTGAGTGATTAACTGACCAAAACTCCCACACTCTGTCTCCCTGCACTGTCCATGGCAAAGAGGGAGGGGCTGGGAGGGGCAGAGGGGAAGTGTTTTAAAGGCTCGTTTTACATTGGGATCAATGGGATGGGGTGGATGGTATGGGATGGCATCAATGTCATCAATGGAATGGGATGGGATGGGATGGGATCAATGGTATCAATGGGAACAATGGGATCAATAGGATTATCTTCCTCTGACTCTCTTAAAAATAAATTTACCCTATAGCTTTAAATTTGGACCTGTTTTGCCCTTAGAGTCTAAGTCCTTATCTCAACTCGTGAGCCCTTTGTTAATTTTTTTCCCTCTCCTCTGCCCAACTATGACAAACGAAGGTAAGCAAATGACTTTCATGGGTGCCTAGCACTTGGCCAGTGTGAAACAATGACAAGATGAAGAATTTGTCATGGCTCTTAGCAATCTGTTTTGCTCTCCCCAGTAAACAAAATACCTCTAATTTCTAATTTTCCTTTCAAACATGGACTTTTTAAAAAATGAAGCAAAAAGTTAAAAATACTCTGTTTTTTTAAAGACATCTGAGTAGTCGCAAAGACCATTGCTGTGGTTTGCTGCTTGTCCTGAGCTGGTCTCAACTTGCTGGAAGGTGCTGAGTCATGTCACCAATACAGATCCCAAAGAGGCAGATTCCTTTTACTTTGATCATCTTAAAAAAAATTATTTCTGGGAGTTTTTCAAATTATTTTTCCCCCTGTGGCTTGATTCCTTTGTCTTTGCATCATTCCAGCCTTTCCATTTACCCAGGAGTTCTCTCTTCTAAATTTAGACCAGGCTGTTATTCCCTTTCATAAGAAGTGCTAATATCCCTTAGGTTAAAAATAATTAGAAAGGAGAGCAGGAAAACAACCCCAGCTTCATTTTGCTTTCCTAATTTCCACATGCACACATGCACACATTATCCCTTCACAGCAACTGAGTTTGGACCCCACTGAAAAGTCTCTCCAAAGATAATCTTCCTCTCCCTTAAAAGAATTTCCTTTGTTTGAATAAACAAAATTAATCCCAAAACAATTGCAGAACCTTGGTTGTATAAAACAGTAAGAAGATACACTATTAAGTCACTGCAGTAATCAGAGTTTCATGGGAAGGGCTCGTTTTCTGTGTCAGTCTCAAAATTTCCTTGCTCTCCTCAGTTAATTTCAAGCATTTTCTGCTGATGTTTCTGAGACTGAAGCTCTCCAAACCTGCTCCCTCCCTGCCGCTGCTCTGGCATCTCCCAAGCTGCTGTGACCTCTTTGCAGAGCCAATGCTCCATGTTCCTGTTTGGGATGAGCTCATGGATGCCTGGACCAGCTTGCACATCCCTTCCAGGAAGGGAGATTTTCCTCCCTGGGTGTAGCTATTGCTCAGCAGCAGTGGGATCAGAAATAAAATCTTCAAAGTTCACTGTCAGGCATAAATTGGTTGTGCAGTACATGGAGCAACATCCTGGTGTAAAATGGAATCAGGGTAAAATGGGAGGATAAACTGGTGAGGGAAATTCCCTGCCTTCTCTGACTTCTTCCCCATTTTCCTGAGTTCTTGTAGTACCACTTTCTCCTCCCAGATCCTCTTGCCCCAGCTTTGCTTCCAGACCACCATGAGATGGCAAAACTGCCCAGGACATTCCAGGGGATACAGTATATGTGGACTGGCCCATTTGCTGTTTGCCACCTGTCTCCATAGACTCCGAATTATATTTTTATACCTGTCTTTCAGCAAAACAAATATCCCCAGGGAGGTGAACAGGGATTGTGGTGTGTTTAGGCATCATCTCTTGGCAGCACTAGGGGTATAACATTCTCAGGAATCATCAGAAGCCTTGCAATTTGTCCAGATCCATATAGAAATATAGCTTGGGATGAGATTTATCTTCAGATATTTCCTGTGTAAAAAAAGCAGGCATGTCACAAATGAAACAACATCCCAACTAAGCCTTGTAATTTAATTTAACTGCCTCTCTTTGGCGAATGTGTCATGCATTCAGAATCAGGCAGCTGAATTCCCAATCAAGTGTTCCTTGGATATACCAACAGACTGTAAGGCATAGAAGTGCCTGAAAATAGCTTGCTAACAACCCCATGGAACCTGTGCTTTTGGCAAAAAGAGGAGGCAATTTATGGGTCTGGGCTTAGTGCTCATAAATAAGTACATGTTCCCTTCCCTCTGCATTGGCAGGGGTTTGGCTGTTCAGATTCTCTGTAATTTCTCATACACACTATAAATTCTCATACAACTTCTCAGGCAGTTGATGGGAATGCACAGACTTTTTGGGGATGTGAATTTATCCTGTTTGAACTGGCATGAGTTCTCTGTGTGTACCTTGTGAGGAAATTCTTCCTGCTCTGAGTACTCCAAATCCACTTCTGCTTCACCAGCCTGAGCCCAGACAAGCTGCTTGTTTTACTGAACATGCTTGAAATATTGTTTTCCATAAAGGAAACAGCAGCAAGCAAAAATTTTAGCTTCTCGCCTTCATATTTTGTGATATCTGGTAGCAGCAAAAGGTCTTTTTGAAGTACATAAACAGTAATGGAGTAACTGAAGTGGATAAGTCTGGAGTGGAGAAAAAAAATGAGAAGAACAGCAGAAACACTTTGAATTTGGTGGTTAAATTCAGCTGCCTCAGTGCAGGCCACTAGGCAGCAGTGCCTGAACTAAGAACTAAAAAAACCAGAATGAAAAGTTCTTTTTCTCTGTGATTATTCTGTGATGGGGGTCTGACAGAGTAACACTGAAAGCAGAAAAGAGTCAGTTTTCTAGGAGTGTAGAGAAATGTAAGACCAAGGGAATAGGAAGAAGAATAATAGCAATAATAATGATAATGATCACAGAATCACAGAATGGTTAATGTTGTGAGGGGTCACTAGTGGTGTCACAATAGTAATAATAATAGTAACAGTAATTGTAATATTAATAATAATCCCCAACTAGACCCCATTCATCTCTGAAATGGATCTCTTTCAGGATTTTTGAGAAAACCATGTTTCTTGCATGTCAGCTGACACACCGGATAATTAAATACATCAGGAAAAGACAGGTTTTTATAAAAAATCCACCGCATGTTAAAAAGTCCACAATGAGTGGGAGAACTTCAAAGCTTGAATACAAACAAAATCTTGGAAGTTTGTAAGTATTTTAGGGATAGGCTGCTCATTGCAGAGCTGGCTGTGCTTTCCCTGCACACCAGGACATCTCTTTCAGAAATACCTGTTCTCCTAAGGGGAACAGCTCCCCCTGAGATCCCTTTTACACAATCCCATTGGAGTTCAAGGATGGGATACTGCTGGACTGGGCATCCTCAAACTATAAAAAGCCAGTGCAATAAGTTCTCTTTTCCAAAATAGCTGATTTTCTCTAATTTTTAGAATTAAAACTAAATTAAAAAAATATTAGCAGGGGTTTGGTGTCTTTTGCTTTTGGGGGTTTAATTAGTGATCCCGGGCTTTAACAATAATTAAGTTTGTCCTCCATTTTCCAAGTGCTCAAGGAAAGAAATGCTTTTAAACCCTGGCAGTGCTTCTCCCTCATGCCCCCTCCTGCATCACAGCTCCGGATATAGCACCATTAGTTTGAGATTTTTATGGCTCTCAGGGGAAACTCAGAACATTCCTGAAACAGAAGTAGCATTTTGGAGTCCCTGAGCTGGAGTTCAGCCTCTTTCAAGGATAAGTCATGGGAGCTGCCAACAGAGGGGATACTTGGTTTAAGTGACAGGGGGTCAATAAACACCAATACTCTTCCTTGAGTCATTAATAAATACTAACATTTCACCTCAAAGTAGCTCAGAGTGATTTCCAGCAGTGAGTTGATGATAAAGAAGCATCACAACTGGAGGGAGGGAGTGGTGGCAAAGCAATCACTTGTCAAGAAGGCTTTGCTTGCTGCCATCTCTCTCCATCTCTGCAGCTGGAATGGGGGGAAAAAAGGCCAGGGAAGGAGCAGGTAGCAGCTCTTCAGCTTTGTGTAAACACCAAACATCACAGTGCAGTTGTGGATGTTGATAAAAAAAGGCTTTTTAGTGATACAAAGCGCTCAACCAGCAAAACAAAATCTTTTAATATAACACAGGCCTAAATGGGCTGAAATACTGCTGTGGGTTTCATTGAGTGCGAGTGGAATTGCACCAGTTTTCACTACTGAGGAGCTCATGAAAAGCTCAGGAGTATTTTAGGGGTATTTGATGGGAGGGAAATACTGCACTAGCCAGAGAATCTGTAATTGTGCCCAAATATACTTCACTCCTCTAAATTACTGCTCCTGCGATGGTTTAACAGGAAAACTGGGCAGGAGGCGGGCTCAGCAGTGGGTTGTTACTGGCTGACTGTCTGCTCCCCTTTCCTCCTACAGCTCAGGACTAATGTTAGCAGTATTATGTAGAATTAAGCCTGTCTAGCCCAGGTTGCTTTCCCGGGGAAACCCAGTTTTCTGTGAGCTTAAGCCTGAGGAAGAATACTGAGATGTGAAAGTGCTGTCTCCTGGGTGTCACCCAATGGAGAACTTGTCACTCAGAAGGGATGCAAGCTGCAGGAACCCCCCCTTTCCACAACCTCATACAGCTCCACCAGGAAAGGAGAAGAAAATCAAGCTTTGTTCTTGGGAAGGAAGGAAAAATGCAGAGCCATGGGCAAATGTGAGATTAGGGTTGTCCATGGGGAGAAAACCATCAACAAATGAGATATTTAATGAAGCCCTCCAACATTATCTTCCATTTGCTTTGAAGGAGTGAAAGAACATGTTAGGAATGTGCAGGATCAGGTGTATGCGCTTAGTCAACAAGTTCAGGGCAGGTTTTTCTATGTGAAAATAAATTTCGTACAGAACTCCCTTTTCTAAAATAATCCTTTGGATCAACTGAGCGATTCCTACTCCTCGCAGGCTATATTTTTGCCCACCGTTTTTCCAGTCCCAGCTATGCAAATGCCTTCAGACACTGAACAGGGACTCTGCGGTAAGCTTAAATGGGCTCTGGGCATGCACACAAAGGATAACGCGATGATAAGCTGGCTTCACTCTTTCTACTTTACCACTGAAATGGTTTCCTAATTGCTGGTAATTGTTTTTTTGAGATTGTGTTTGCTAATGCGGAATTCTCCAGCTTCATATAGGAGCCAGAGATAATTCCGCAGCAAACTGTCCTGTGACTGCTCAATATGGATAAGGAATGCTGGATCTGTTTCAATACATATTTTTAATTGGGTTGAGGGGAAACAAAATCAGCCCTTCATTCTTTTCATTATGGGAGGCATTAATTTTTTTCCTGTTTTTTTTTTTTCCCTTTCTCTATTTTGTCAGGAAGAAAATGCCAAAGAAAAAGAAAACATGCCCAGAAAGCTTCTATCTATCATATACTGCGTTCTTCTGAAAACGTAGCAGAGCACTTCAGTTATAACGAACTGTAAAAGCTGAAAGATATGGTGTGGAAGTGTATTTGGGAATGATCCTCAGCTGAAATTAAATCCCACTCCTTGTTTTTCTACCTCTCTTTTCACAATTTCAATTAAATACTTAGAAATGTTTATGCAGAATTTCTTACCCATGTCCCTGATGCAAATTATGCAGGTTCTCCTTGCTTTGGGAGATGGATTATTACATTAAAGGAGCATTTCTAATTGTATCTGGAATCTGTCCCTGATGGAGCTGATCATTATAGTGAGAAACCAAACTAGCCAAGCCACATTGAAATAAAAAAGGGCAGGAGACTTTTCTCCTTTTAACGCCTTTATTAAAGTGATAAAGTCAGGATTAGGAAGATCAATGGGGCTTTGCAGCGTGGCTCCGAGGAGGAGGAGGAGGAGGAGGAGGAGGAGGTGCAGCTTTGTCCACAAGGAGCAGAGCCGGGGATCCCATCCTCACAAGAGCATGTGGGCAGGACCCCAGAGTTATTTAGCTTTTCCCTACTTCTTGGCCCCAGGTCACCATTCCAGATAGCTTCTTAGTCAGGGCGAGGGGCTCAAAGGTCTGCTAACGTCTCTGCAGGTCCAACACCCTGTTCCTCACGTCCAGGAATCACTCTAATTTCTTAATTTTACATTTGGCTCGTTGTTTTGAGGGGTTCTATGGTAAATTTGACATCCCATAGTACATTGGTCTCAAAATCTGCATATTGTGATGTCCTTTTCCCTCCCTGACTGGGAGAGGTACACCTTTGCCTTAGGCAGGGTTTTACCAATACAGAAAGAGGGCTATCAACCTGCCCTGGCTAGGGTCGTTAAGTGATACAAAGAGAACTATTAACTCTACCGACTTGTAATTAACATAAGCAACACTGCCTCGGCAACTCCAGGTCTAAATTTCGTAACTTAGTTTTTCTACAGAAATAAAATTTACTCAAATTCTGTTCATAACAGTCCCCTCTTTTACTTTGATCGAGCTTAATTTTAAGCTCGCATCAACTTGCAATTTGTATTATATATAAATTTCTTGAGCACTCTGGTAATCATGGTTATTTAACTTTGTTACCTTTCTTGGTTTCTTCAGGTTGGTCTGTACAGCTAATACTACTATTTTAATAAAACACAAAAATAAACATAGTAAAGAGAGCAATCCTACAAGTATACACACAGTGAATAGGTCTACTTTTTCCCATCCCTCTTTTTTGAAAATCTCTAGGTTATCTCACCAACTGGAATCAGGTGTAGGAGTTTGTTCTTGATTGTTTACACATGTTAATTTCTTTATTTCTCTTGAAATGTTTCTAATAATTGCATTCTTTATCTCCAATACTGCTTGGAGCCTGATAATTCTGTTTAACATAGGTACTGAGGTTTGAACTTGGCTTTTACAATTTTGGATTTTCTCAATTTCTATTGCATTTTGCTTCTTCTGTTTGGTTTCTTTAAAATCATTGTATATATGAACTCCTAAAGTTGATCCATTTTCTTTGGATAATAGGAAGAAAGTTGGTTTTACCATTCTAGTGGCGCAGCTGCTAGACCAGTCTATTGACAATTCAGTCTATGCTGTAAGATCAGAAATCAAAACCAGGTATTTAGAGTTGTCCTGAAATGTGTCATCAATTTCTGTTGGGCACTCTCTATATTTACACAGTTCTTTCATTTTCTTAACGGGGTTTACCTTTTTTCCAGTACACTTACAAGCTTCATATACTTCATGGTGGGTACACTTGTCTCTTTCTTTCTCAACAGATTCTAATTTATTTGCATCTCTTGGGATCCACCGGGTAACCAAATTCTCTACTGTTAAATACCTGTTACAAACCATTTTTCTTATTGTTTTTACCATTTCTTTTCTTTTTACCGGATCTACTGAGCTTGCTTCAGCAGCATCATAATGAAAGCACAACCAGGCTTCTCTTACAGGGCCCTCTCCCAGGAGTGACTGCCTAAAAGTGGCAGTATTCTGTGCTATCCAATTTATTCTATTTTTCTGATGAAGGACCAATTGGGAGAGGTCAACACAATTAGGGTTAGGACTGATGTGGACTCTATGCAAGGAGCTCACTTCTTTCTCCTCATAGAGGGGTTGTTAGCACTCACTGCATCGCTGTCCTGGGCTCCCCAGACCACCACCAGCAATTAGAGCCATCATTACTACCCTTCCCAAGAGGCCGGTATGGGTCATCTTGCACAGCCTGCCCACCCGGCCTTGCCTCTTGGGGAATCTTACTGAGAAGAAGCTTCCAAGCTCTTTAGAGTCCCTTCTACCTGCTTTTCTGGTTAAGGCCCTCTTGGTCTGTTCCCTGCTAATTTTGGTTTCTCCTAGGGGAGTGCTCTGTGGAGGATTAACCAGGAGTCTTTAGAACAAATTGGGGAAACTTTACTAGAATTACTTATTTACAGTTTTAAATTCTCTACAAACTTATTTTACATACAGAACTGTCTTGAAACATTTTAACATCTTAAGCTATGTTAGAACTCTAATACCAATTATTTGCCCATACAGTTCAGTCCTTTTGACTCTTCCTTCTGAGAGTCAACTTTAAATCTTTTGGTCCTTTTATTACAGTATACTCAGGTGAATTCATTTGTGATGTGGTTGACTCTCTTGTCCAGTGCCCGGAGGTGAGAGTGATGTGGTGTCTGGCCTAATGCCAGAGGGAGAAGATGATGTCGTATCTGGTCCCGTACCTGGGGGTGAGACTGGACCTTTTATTCTCGTAATGTGAGTCCAACCTTTTTCCCTGGTCCGCACAGCCGAATTAGTGATGAGGAGTACCTGAAAGGGGCCTTCAAATTTAGGCATTAATGATCCCGTAGTCCATGATTTTATCAAAACCCAATCTCCTGGGCTAATGTTATGAACCTTTGTGTCCTGAGGGGAGGTTTGGGGGAGGTATCCCTTTTTTCTAAGTCCTTCCAGAGTTCTTCTAATTACCTCTAAATACTTTCTTGTAGCTTCTTCCCCTTCTAGATAGTCTCCCGTGCTATAAGGTGTTAA
>NW_005054514.1:941832-943569 GCF_000277835.1 Geospiza fortis
CCCTTCTTTCTTCTTCTGTACTTTACAAATTCGCACCCCTTCATCTCCAATAGCACTCTTTAACCAGCAAGCCACATACAACAATTGCTCAGAATCGGTATCTCCTCGAGCTGTCAGATAATTACTCAGTTGCTGGCACATCCACTTGTCCCTTGTCCCACACCAAGGCCATCCTCCTTGCACCTCTAATTCTGGCCAGACTTCTACACAGTAGTGGACCATCTTCACTTTATCCAATCCCTTTGTAGAGTCTATCGAATCCCATTTCTCTAACAGTTCCCCTAAGGGACTATTGGGAGGTATATTCCTTAGTCTCTTGCCTGTCTTTTTACTATTACACCCTCCCATTTTCTCAGGTCTCAAAGGTATCTCTACCAACAGGTAATCTCAAAAAATTTAGTTGCCTGAAGCTCAGGACTTTATACTGAAACAACTGCCTGATCTCGTCGATAGCCTAAATTTCCGCGTCAGGTCTTATATCTATCAGGACTTGAACACACAAAGCCCAGCGTAAAAAGCCGGTTCGTGCCTGACCTCCTTCGTCAGGAAAAACAACTGCCTGATGTATAGTGTGCCCAACCTTCCAATTTTAGGGCACACCGTATCAGGACTTAAAAACAAATCCCAGCCTCCTTCGCTGGAATTCGTGCCTGGCCTCCTTCGCCAGGACTTAATATGCCTGCAGGGCTTGTGAGTTTGCCCGAATCCTTTTCGGGACTTGCAGTCTGGGGTGCGTGCCACTCATACAACTATTTCCTCCGCACACCCGGAGGGTGCGTGCCACTCATACAACTATTTCCTCCGCACGCCCGGAGGGGGGGGTGCCCTCTTTCCCCCTTAGGAGACAACTCAATCACGCTGGTTCCACTCACTTCCCCCGTTCCCAGCCGGCCCCCTCACGGGGGTACGGAAACGCGGTACTGAGAGGTCCTCACACACTTCGAGGGTCCGAGCTGCTGGCCCTTGTCTCACTCACACACACACACTTTCGTCTCCCTCACCCGCCACCGGATAGTTCTCACCAATCCAGCGCTCCTCTGCGTCACTGGTCCTGACCGATCTTCTTCTCTGGTCCTGATTGCCAGCTGTCCTCGAGGTCCAAGATGGCCGGTCCTGGTGTCCTCTTCGGGCATGGCTATCCCGGATGAGTTCCCAGCTGAAATAAAAAAAGGGCAGGAGACTTTTCTCCTTTTAACACCTTTATTAAAGTGATCAGCTCAGGATTAGGAAGATCGATGGGGCTGCAGTCTCCGTCTTCTTCCCAGCGTGGCTCAGAGGAGGAGGATGTGCAGCTTTGTCCACGAGGAGCAGAGCCGGGGATCCTACCCTCACAAGAGCGTGTGGGCAGGACCCTGGAGTTATTCAGCTTTTCCCTGCTTCTTGGCCCCGGGTCACCATTCCAGACAGCTTCTGTAGTCAAGGCGAGGGGCTCAAAGGTCTGCTAACATCTCTGCAGGTCTAGCACCCTGTTCCTCACGTCCAGGAATCACTCTCATTTCTTAATTTTACATTTGGCTCGTTGTTTTGAGGGGTTCTATGGTAAATTTGACATCCCATAGTACATTGGCCTCAAAATCTGCATATTCTGATGTCCTTTTCCCTCCCTGACTGGGAGAGGTACACCTTTGCCTTAGGCAGGGTTTTACCAATACAGAAGGAGGGCTATCAACCTGCCCTGGCTAGGGTCGTTAAGTGATACAAAGAGAACTATTAACTCTAACGACTTGTAATTAACAT
>NW_005054514.1:943886-994516 GCF_000277835.1 Geospiza fortis
TAATTAGGGAGGGGGCACTTAGATAGACATAAAAATTGAAACAAAAAGGCGGGAATTGCCATGGCGATATATGATTGACAGTTATCTGTCAAGGGTAGAAGGGGGAGGGAGCCCTGAAAACTGAGCCTGAAAACGCCATTTTAAACCTTAATAAAACAACCAACTTTACACAAAACTGAGTAAAATTCAGACAAACAAAACCCGCGCACGCACCGCAACACTCCCTGACTGGGAGAGGTACACCTTTGCCTTAGGCAGGGTTTTACCAATACAAAAGGAGGGCTATCAACCTGCCCTGGCTAGGGTCGTTAAGTGATTACAAAGAGACTATTAACTCTAACGACTTGTAATTAACATAACAAGCAACACTGCCGCGGCAACTCCAGGTCTAAATTTTGTAACTTAGTTTTTCTACAGAAATAAAATTTACTCAAATTCTGTTCATAACAACATCACTGGTGGCCTGTCCATGAAGCTGCTCCAAATCCATTTGTTTCATACAAAAGATCAGCTGCATTCCCAGGCCAAAACTGGGGAATCTTGGTGTTAGTGTTGATATCAGGGAGAAAAAAAAAACACATCAACATTTTTCCACAGTTACTCTGACATTTCTACAGCTTCTGATAAAAATCAGGGTCTGGTAATCGGCTGCTAATTCATTATTATGAACCAGTGGGTTTAAACAAATACAGTTTCAACAGAAATTTACCGTAAAAACCCCAAGAGCATTAGGCCATTGCAGCAGTGCTTGCCTTGCTGACAAGCGTGCCAGCTAGCAAGCAGCACTGCTAGCAGTCTGTCGGGGTACTGCCTCACCCGCGGGAGCCCTCGGCTCAAGGGGCAGCGCCTAAGGAGAGCCCCCATGTTACAGCGGAGAGCCGTCTCCTTTGGACAGGCTTGGAGTCCGCTGCGGCCAACAAGAATAAGAAGTGTCCCTTAATCTGTAGCGAAGTCCTGGTTTATTGTAATCCAAGGGGGTGCAACAGAAGAAGGGCCCCGAGGGGTGGGTGCAGGTGGGTTTTAAAGGGGTAGGGGAAGCACCCGTCCTCGGACAAATCAAATCACAGGTACATATGAATGACATAAAGGGAAAACCAACAGAAACTAAGTGAGGGAAGGAACGCAGCCTCTGAACCAATCACTCCAAGCTCTGAGGAGAAGGTTCCAGAGAAAAATGAGGGGTTAGAAAGTGATTGGCAGGGCACGGGGCGGGGAGAAAACCAATTAAGTGTCGTGGAAACCAGGGAGGGGTGCAGGGACAACCAAGGGGAACCAATTAATTGCCATAGTAACTGAACGTCTGACGGGTACTGAACGTTGTAAAGTGCGGAAAGGAGAACTTGGGCAGAACTATTAACAGAATATGAAGGGGGAATTAGAACGAACCATCAAACACACCACAACAGGCCATTTAGCAGCTGAATGAAAAACTGGTTGTTTACTTCTCCTGTAATTGCACGGAGTGACTTGTGTTGATGTTTTGAATCTCAATAAAACTCCCGACTGCTTTGACCTTTGCCTGCAGCTCCATTAGCAAAACAAAAGATAAGATTTTCATCTTGCAGGGATCATGATTATAACTGTCATAGAATTTCTCTTGAGGTCTGAATCTTGATGAAAAAACCCTTAAAAATCCAGTAGACTTGAGAGCAGAATCTGCTTCATGGAAATGAAGCAGTGCCATCATCACCAGCTGCTTATGGGTGGGCAAAGTATCAAAGAAATCTGAGGAGCCAGAAAGGGATAAATCAATGGCAAAAAAAGCACAAGCAGAATTGAATTAATTCATGACCTTGTAGTGAAATTAAACAAATACACCAAGATGTTTTATTTTTCTCCCTGACATATGTCAGTTTTTCAAAATCGTTGATGGTGTTTTATGAGACTCAGCATTCCTGGGCCAGCTGGGATAAATTACACCCATTGCACAGAAGGGAAGTTTGGACACTGAGAAAGTGGTGACTTGCGTAAGGTCAAACATTCACTACCCTGTTAGGAAAACAGAATCTTTATCCAAAATGCCAGAAAATGTGATTCCTTCCTCTCCTCACCTGGCAGGATCCAGCAAGGGAGGACCTACAGCCACCTTACCAAGACTGATGATGATGATGATGATGATGTGTAATCTTAGCTGAACTGGATTTAAATTACAAAGCCAAGCAAAATGCATATTTTTATTTAAAAATTCTTCTTTTATCTGACAGCAAATGTGGCAGTCACAAGGGCATTCTGACACTCCAAGTTATTCCTTAGAGTTGCAACAGGTTTTGTGGCCAACTGTAAGTTCAGGAGGGAATTTTTTAGAGCAAGGTCTGTGTCTATTAAAGACCAAATCATGGGCCTTGGCTGAAGCTCCCAGACTCTACTGCAGCACGAAATTATTCAGGATAAATGCACATTTTAATCCAGAAAGAGAACAGACCTGTGGAAGAAGCAGGAGGCCAACTGAGGTTTGATTTTGGTTTGTTTTTTTTTTTCATTTAAAGTCTTCTCCAGAGTTTCCCTGGATGAAATTTCCCAGGGTTTCACTAGAGGCAACCACACACAGGGCTTTCGAGGTTCCTGATGCATCAGCTGTTTTTGAAATCTGTCTTTTCCTTCCCCGCGTCTCAGTTCTCCCTTTATAAATCAGGAAATAATAACTCAGCACTTGTCTTTCCCATTTACATTCTTGGGTGGATGAGGATTGTTCAGCTGTTTGTTTATAAGAAATACAGCAAAATGAGCTGGATTTCATCTGGGACCTGATGTTTTACTGTAAGCAAACTGAAAGAGTAGAGTAAGGACCTGGGGCCCAAATGCAATTGTTAAAAGTTTTTTTTTAAGAACTTCAACTTTTTACAGTGGAAATATAATTCCTTTATTTGCTTTGTACCTTGCTCCTACTAAACCCAACTAAGATTAGAAGTATTGGGAAGAATCTCTACCTGATCCTCTGTCTGAAATGTTTGTTGAAAAGGAGAAGACAAATCTGTATGAATAATTTGGAGGAAAAACCAATCAACCAGACTTACAGCTCACATATCCCAAAGTACACATTCTCCCCAATAATTTATTTGTTCACCTTAGCAAGATTTCATATACATTCATTATTTTGTTCAGGGAAATGACCAGCATGAGCTGTTCAAACATGTTAAATCTGGAAAACAGCACACAGAAAATTCAATGACACAGGAATACCACATTCAGGAAATGCAGTGCCTGTTTCAGGAGAAATCTTTTTAAACCAGCCAAACTTGAACAAACATGCAGGCAAAAAGCTGCTGCAGGCAGAAGAGAAAAAAAACCCCAAAACCATTTTTTGCAACCAAAGACTGGCAAAGCAAAAAACCAAAACCAACCAAACAAAAAAAAACAAACCCAAAGCAGCTTGTATACAATTCCCACAGTCGTACTGTCAGGAAGAATTGAGTATTCAGTGAAATTTAGAGAGGTTTTCCATCATTGGCTGAGTGGACTTCCTTTGAAAGTGGAAATATACTGAAATGCTAGGCAGATTTGTGTTTTCCTACTTCAGAAAACAGTTTACTAGGGCTGAATTTTGGCACCTAATAAATTTGGATTAATGCAAGAATGTCTCATTCTTTGGATGAGATGTTGAGCACTGTAAAATCATGTTTATTTTCACTATTAACATATGGAGGTTTTTGACTCTGAAAAAGACCTTGATGTTACCATGATGATAAAGGAGAGGCTGTTACTCCTCCTGGGTTTGAGCCCAGTGTTGCACTGAGAAATGTTCATTAAGTGGAGCTTTGAGCCTGTTGTGGGACTGACAGATATGTTATTTCTCACGTGATGGTTGCCATCCATAGCTCTACTCCTCAGCAATTCATTTCCCCTTAGCTCACATTTGCTATTTTCTCCTTCTCTGTCAGCATGAGAAATATGCAGTGTGCTCTGCAGAGAAGGAATGACATTTCACTCCAGTCCTTGAGACAAATGCTCCATCTCCTCCTGGGAAATCAGAGATTCAATTACATCTGTCAAGCTGGGGGGAAGATCTGTATTTTAAAACACCACAGGCTACCTCTGTACTGTCTTGTGGTTTTTGTAGCAGTCATATATGAAATGCCTTCACAAATATTTGAGTGTGTGAGAGGGGCAGGCAGAGAGCAGATGCTGCTGTGAGAGCAGCTGTCTCATGACCTGTTGGATTTTTCTGGCAAAGGATAACACTGGTGCAGGTCCCAGATTTGCCTGGAGCTAAGTGCAACACTTTGAAGACCAACTGGCTTTTCTCTTTGGCTCTGCTGTCAGAAGAGATCATCCAGGAAAACTTGGTGTCAGCAGCCTGTCCCCTTGAGTTTGTTTTCAACATTGTCTTGCTTATCCAAACCATATTAAGATAGGAAAGAGGATCAAGGTATTTCTGAGTAGGATGTGGAGTTAATTACCCAGTATGGATTCAGCTTGGGACAGCTGAAACCTTGCTGGATGAATCACTGAGTTGCTCTGCGCCTCAGTAGCTTTATTTTAAAATGCAGTGCCTAATAAAACCCCACTGAGCCATGAGCAAGAGTAGCTCAAGGCCAACAGGCACACCTAGAACTGAGCACTTCCACTTCAGCAAAGCAGTAAGAGCTTTTTTAACTAACTTCAATCCATACAAGATGTTGCAGCCTGCCAGTGTTGCCTTTCAGAAAATTGAAAAAGTCAGGCGGGGAAATTTTGTAAAGAAGCTTTGTGAAATACATTTTTGCTTACTCCAAGTAGAGAAGCAAGAAATATTCCTGCCTTAATCTTTCTTCTTTTCAGTGCTATGGATTTCCAATACATTAAGGCCTGGCAAAGGAGAATATTCTTTTACACAATGCACAATTTATCCTTGGAGTTGGCAGAGAGAAATAAAGAATATAAAAATGAGAAGACATTTATTTGGATAGTGGGCAGAACTTAAATATTTTGAATTTGAAAAATCTTGCAAAGTACACAAAGCCTCAAAACCATCAGATAGTATATCTGAATTGACTGTGGAAACTGGACTTTTCCCGCCCTGGGATGAAGAGGGATTGGTGATCTCCTTCACCTCAGGCTGTGCAAGTTAGGAGTCATCTCTGTGATGCTCCTGCTCTCAACCCTGTGCAGTAGAGACTGCTCCACCCAACATGGAAATCTTGGCTGTCACTCCTAACAGAAAACCCTGACCCAAGAGAATGGTGAGATGTCAGTCATCCCTCAGAGGTTTCAGGCAGGACACATCCACTGCCAGGTCAGTGTGGATCCTGGATGTGGCTTTGAGGGGAACTCCTGGCACTCCACTGTTCCCACTTCCCATCTGGCCACTCTCTGATCTCTGCTCTGTGCTCCTGCAAGGTTTCACATGACAGAATCCTTATGCTGGAAAGGTTTTACAAGTGATGATTGATGTCCAGCCTCTGGGAAAACTTCTTGTCCTGTTCATGCTTTAAGACAAACAGATACATTCAGCCTCTGTGACTGCAGCTCTTTCACCAGTGCCAAGTTCACTTTAAATAACAGGAAAAAATGGGCTGCTTAAATCTGCACTCCTTTTTTTTTTCTGTTTCCTAGAGCTCCTTCTATGGTTTTTGAGACTTCTCAGTCCAAATATCCACCGAAATGACAAGTGCCAATGACCCTTCTTGAAACAAGGGCAGTGCAGTTTTCCTGCAGAAATTCTCTGAGAGAGTCAAACAAATTATGTGTTTGTTGTTACTGGCAAACCTGGCAGCAGCAGAGGTGTGGCTGGGACCAGGCTCACCTGATGCTGAGGACTAGAATCTTTTCAGAGTCACTGGACACAGAGACATTCTTTAGAATCTGTTTGGTGGCAAAAAAAAAGGATGAAGATGAGACCAAGACTTCATTATTCCAACCTCTGTCTCTGCCACACAGGAGAACTGTGCTACATCCATGTCCATCCTGACACTGCCGGCAGCAGGTCTTCATCTTACAGGGTCAGATTATATTGCTGCATCAGAATTGCTCTGGAGTTAAATGAATCCAATTGTGGAAGCCTCCATGTAGCTCCACAACAACTCCTTGACCTGACACCGTGAAACCTCAATAAATCTAAAATTACTGCAGCCACCCTGTGTAAATCTCCCAACTCCAAAGAAGATATGGCAAAAAGGGTCTTACTGGTCATAAAACAAGTCCTGATTGTAGAATAAGACAGGGTTGGGCACCAAGAGTGTGCACTGAAGTCTTTCTGTGCACACTCTTGCCTGTCTTGCTCAGTTTAAGGAGTGTTTTTTTCAAAATGTTTCAAAATTCAGGTTTTGTCCAAATACACATCCCACATATTTGAACCCCGTGAGACTGGAAACCTCGGCCACGTGACTTTCTTATGAGATTTCCAGCTTTTCTCCTTCTGCTCTTGGCTTGAAGTACCATAAGACTATTTTCTTATATGGTATTTCCACACTTTTAGCTTCAAATTCTAGGCCTGAAGAACCTTAAGTGTGAGGTGGATTTCTTATTTAAGATAAAACTGGGATCGTGCAACAGATTTGTGTTCTGTGAGTGCATAAACAAAAGACATAGGAGACAAATCCTCTTTACATTGGGGACTTAATACTGAGTGAGAGATAAATAAACAATAATTTCTCATCAACACCACCAAGGTGTTGTTTCAAGACCCTGTCCTGTGATAATGAACCTTATCTTGAGCTGTTTCCCTTTTCAAGGCAGTGGATCTTCAGCACAGCAGCTGACAGAGACAAGAGTAGGGGCTCATGTGCTCATGTTTCAAGGAGCTGAATTCTTACTTGGCAGGCTCAGGAGGAGTTATGTCAAGAGCGGCTTATTTCTAATATTGTACAGAGAATTCCTCCCACTATTTCTTCCAGATGCTGGCCATCTCATTTATTTATTTATTTGGATTAGCTGTATTAAAATATAACATGCTTCCAAATGCTTTTCTCCTAAATTCCCAAGGGATGGCCCTTTCTCGTAGGGATGGACATCCTTAAGCCTTTTAACATGTTTAACTCCCCCTGCTTAAAACAAGGAGAAAATTCCTGACTCCAGAGTACCAAGATCTCACAGAAAGCTTTGAGCACTTGGTCACTTCCCAACTTGAAGGAGTCAGGAAAAGGAAAGTACCAAAACACTGGGCAGGGAGACAGGAAAGATCTGTAGGTTTTCCAGTGACTGTGGCACTGATCTGGCTATTGAATACCTGAGCAAAGAATTACTGAACCTTTCAGCAGGGTCCTGAGGGACTCAAAAGATGAAAAACAAAAGGATAAATGCAAGTGAGTTTTGAGCCTTGTTTGATAAGGACTTACCTAGTTTTGAGTTTTATTAGACTTGCATCAAGGCACATGGATCGTCTGAACAAACCAGGTACACATGCAAATTTTCATTTGGTATGGTGTGGAGATAATGGAGGCTGATTGTACAAAAAGGAAAAGTTCTCCTTGGCCTCTGAAGCTTGGTGGAGTGCAGTCACTTGGATCAAGTTTTCCTTGGCAATGGAGTTGACTGAAATCCAAAGGTGAGGTTTGGCTTTACGGGGAGGGGTGGAATCACAAAATGGCTCTGAAGGTGGAGCTGCCAGAGAGTGTCAAGGCTGAAATCAGCACAGGGTCTTTGTGGTTCTCGCTTTCTCCTCCATTGCCTAAATGAGAGCAGTGGGAACTTTAAAGGAGGAGAATAAAGAGATAAAGCTTTTAAATGCCAAGGAAACACCTGGAGATGCTGGACTCTCAGAATAACATCCACTGAAGCCATGCACTATCTTTGACGGGCTCCATTCATGCTCCCAGCACTCACAGACATCCTTCCTCTGAAGATTTGGCCCTGTTTCACCTGTTCATACCTGGATCCTTTCAACTATCATGCCTATTCCTACTTCCCCATAAAAAGAGTGACATCCCATGAAGTCCCCAAGTTGCCAGCCTAGTGCACCCAGCTGGTTATACATCTTCCCCACTCTCACTCAAGGAGATTGAGTGGATTTTAATGGTTGGCACTTTGCAGTTCTCATGGACAAGACTCCCTGAAGTGCCTGAACAGCAGCATTCCTGCAGGAACCCTTTGCTCTTGGCTTTGGCAGCTATGCAGTCTTTGGAAACAGCATTTTTGGTGGGCACACCCTGCACGGTGGAGAAGATCTTCCACTCGCAAACTCTGTCTGACTTGGAGATCTTGTAGAAGGTTTCTCCTGATCCCACAGGGATCCGGACCACCCCTTTGCCACTCTCCATGCTCTGGCCTGCAGGATGGTTGAGGTTGAGGCTGGGTGTTTGCTTCATTGCTGGCTGCTTCCTCAGGAGGCACTGAGCTCTCAGGACGTTATGGAATGCTTTCTTGAACTCTTGACTTGAGCATGGATAGATGATGGGGTTGATACAGCTGTTTAAATATCCCAGCCAAAATGTTATTTTAAAAAGTGTGTCCGGGGGTTTGATTGCAGGAAAGAAAGAGCCTAAAATGGAAAATACACAGAGTGTTAGGGCAGAGGCAGTGAGGAATTGCAGGTAACCAAAGAAACTAAAACACTGGAAAAAATAAATAGGATTCTGTTCTGTCCTGAAAAATTATGATTGGAAACACAATTCCTGCAGGAACAAGTGTTTCAGAATCTGTGGTGTCATACTATTACATGGATGTTCCATCAGAAACCAGGTCAAGACAGCTATTTTATAATTACAAGAATTATATTCCCATTTACAGCTAGAGAGGTAGCCAGAGGGCTGATTCCAGGGATAGAGGAAAATTCCTTCCGCAGGGACTCCTAATTCAAGATTAATTACCCATATGACAGCAATATCTTGGAGGTCATCACAAGGGGCTTCAGATGGCAAGAAAATCCCACCATTTCAGGAGGGTTAGAGAAAAAAGGGATTAGAGTTGACTGTGTTACAGCTAAAACTGCTTGAAATTATGAAGTATTGGGTACTGATATTCCCCGAAACCTTCAGAAAATCTAAGTATCCATACCCTGCCTCATCAAATGCATCTAAAATTGAGAGAAATTAAAAGAAAGTTTCCTTCTCATATCAAGGAACACTGGGGAGGGTCTCATAGGCAGCCATGAGATGTGTGTATATATTTTTAATTTTAATTTTAGTATTTTTATTTTTATGTATTTATACACACACATATTCTGATATATACTTGCAATGTTACCTTCTAAAGATGATTCAAAGAGCAAGAACTTTCTTTACTGCTTCCTTAGTAAAGAAAGTACTTTGGCCTTGGCATTTCTTTTTCTTTAGAATGATGAGTTATCTGCTGATTTCAAATCTTGAAAATGTTTTTCCTGATTCAAACGTTTGGTTTTATTAAAAAAAAAAAAAAAAACCAAAAAAAACCAAAACAAAAAAAAAAAACCAACAAAAAAGAAAACCCAAGAAAAAACAACGACAAAAAACCCCTCACGGAAACAAAATTGGCTTGTTTTGGAATTTATACTCAAATTTATAATAAACAGGACTTTTAGCACTGGCAAATGCTTGTCTTTATGCTTCCTCTGGAAAAAACTGTAAGCATGTGGAAGAAATACTGTGGAAGGTTCAGACATCAATGCATCTATCATCCTCTGCAGTTTAACCATGTCTGGGAGCAGCTCCTAAGCTTTACAGGGATTGATCTGTTCCCTTGACCTCTCGTGGCCGAGGAAAAGCTGTTAATGCCCTCTGAGGATGTTCTGATTGAAATCTGAGAGCTGCTCAACAGCTCCGCCCTTTTTCCTCAGTCTTTGTCAAACAAATCTGCAGCACTTGCAGCAAATGCTTTCGAGGGGCCACACCAATTCTTAGGATGGTTTTGCCTGTGTGGGAACCCATCAAAATCCTGCCTCGGCCAGAGACACTCCTGGTGCAGGGTGATTAATAACCTGCTCATCTTGCTGAACACGGGATCTGCGGGGAAATGTGGAGCGATCTTGTGGGAGCAGCAGCTTCTGCACCCTGAGCAAAGCACACGGCCCAGGGAGGGGACAGGACACGGGGCAGAGTGAGAAGCATTGCAGGGGTCTCTGACCTCGGACCAGTTTGTGTGTGTTATGAGTAGAAAAGTTGCCCATTTTTTTAAAAGTTGCAGAGTTCACAGGTTGAGCCAGTTGCTGCCAGGGTGGAGTTCTAACTGTTTGTTGTGGTAATCACCTGTAGTAAATAGTTTTTTGTTAACTACCTGTTGTTGATGGTTGGGAATTCCCCTTTTGTGTCGAGTGGCACCCTGCTGCTTCCTGGAGGATGGCACCCGGGACAGTGAAGAGGAGGGGACATCGGGATTGGCATGCAAATGACATCGGGGCTGGTGTACAAAAGAAGAAGTCCCTCATCAAACCTAGAAAAAACCCCCTAAAAACAAGGAACCAACAAGAATTGAGGGATCGAAGTGATGTCTAGACGTGAGGAACAGAATCCAGTATCCGCTAAGATCCTTTTTACCCCTCACCCTAAGCTAAAAGATGTCAGCTGGAAAGAGGACCTCGAATGTCAAACTAAAAAACTGAGGAGTGTTCTGATGCATTTGTGAGGACCGAAGCTCCAGCTCTGCCTGCAGACCAGTGCACAAAGCTGCACTTCTCCATCTCCTCCGTGGTGCTCTTCGAAGCAGTGGGGACATGAGCGCAACCCATCAGTTCTTCCCACCCAAATGAAGGTATTAAAAAGGAGAAAGGTCTCCTGCCCAATAAATTTCTGTGTGTGTGTGTGTGTGTGCTATAGCAGCAGCAAAGTGACACCAAATCACAATCATCACAAGATGGTTTGGGTTGGGAAGGACCTTAAAAACCATCCAGTGCCACCCCCTACCATGGGTAGGGACACTGTCCACTCCAAGCCCTGTCCAGCCTGGCCTTGAACACTTCCAGCCATCCAGGGGCAGCCGCAGCTGCTCTAGGAATTCTCTCTCAGCCCCTCTACACCCTCACAGAGAGAAATTCCTTCCCAATATCCCCTCCATCCCTGCCCTCTGTCAGTCTGAAGCCATTTCCCCTTGCCCTGTCCCTCCAGGCCTTGTCCCAGGTCCCTCTCCAGCTCTCTTGGAGCCTCTTTAGGGGCACTAAGCCTTTCCCAAAGCTGTCTCTTCCCCAGTCAGTGCAGAACATGCCACAGGAGCTCTGTTTCTGTACTGGGGCAGCTGAACCTCTGATTGCAACCTCAGGTATGACCTGGGCACAAAGCATGAGTCTCACTGCTCAAAAAGATTTTGCTAAAGAAAACAAATGCTGTTTTGCAATGAAGCACAAGTAAGCGCACGTATCCACAACCTAATTTTTTTCTCAGCAAATTAATGCTGCTCTCCTTTAGAGAAAAACAACTAAATAACATTCTCAAAGAACTTTCTGGCTGAAGTCATTGGCAGATGAAAAATAATGAAAGGCTTCTAAATGCCCAAATTATGCTCAAGTTTTTGGTCTGTTTCCTTATTTAAATGCTACGTATCTGCTGCTTTCCCATTTTGTGGTGCAAGAAAAGGTGAACCAAATCCCAGTATATGGATTCAGCAGTGTGAGGCCAAGTGTAAAAATGGGTAAACAATAACAATTCCTGTTTGCTGCAACTCCTCGCTCCCTCCAGATGGAATGCAAGGGCTGTGCCAAAGGCTGATAAAAATAGAAAACAGCCAGTGTCAGAGTCTGTCCCTTGCTCTTTTTTTGGGGTGGGATCTGCATGTTAATTTATTAATGTAGCCTTTTTTGGTTCATCAGTGGAGACACTCGTTGTTGCCTTGGAATAATACGCAGTGAAAGAAAATGAAGGAGTTTTAACAGCACAGAGACTTTGCTATCTACAGATTCCACTACACACCGGCTTTCAGATAATCATGGAACGGTTTGGATTGGAAGGGAAATAAAGATTATCTAACTCCAGCCCTCTGCCATGGGCAGGGACATCTTCCACTATTCCAGGGTGCTCCAACCTGCCCATGAACACTTCCAGGGATGCAACAGCTGCGGCTTCTGCAGGAAATCCATCCCACCCCAGTCCCTCACCACCCTCACAGGGAGGAATTTCTTCCCAATATCTGATTCAAGTGTACCCTCCTTCACCCCAAAGTCATTCTCCTCTGTGTTATCAGTGCATGCCCTGGTAAAAACTCCCCCCTAGCCTCCCTGTAGGGTATGTTTGACACTCAGGGGCCACCTAAATCTCTGTCCTTCTATTGCAGCCCCACAGTTACCTCTGTAGCTCAGAAATATTCCATAACATTTCCTGTTGGCTACCTGAGTATCTAGAAAGAGGGGAAAAATATCTTATTTTCCAAATCCTTGAGGAATGTCATTCCTCCCCACAGAATCCTAAGAACATGTCCCTTTCTTGCAAACCTTTAATATTCACTGATGTTGTTGTGATCAATCTCAGTGGCTGATGGATCTGTTAATGAGCAGGAGGCATTTTCAAACCTGGTGACAAAGTAGTTTGTTCAGTGCTGAGCTCTCAAAATGGACAGCTTAGGTCAGATGAACTCAAAGGAGAAATAAAACAAAGATTTTGTGGGATTTTTTTAAAACAATGAACGTAGTTAATAATGAGATTAAACAAGTGTGGTGAATTATGTCTTTTTTGGGGTGTATGGTACATGTTCCCTACAGAGCAGTGAGCACAGGGAAAGTAGGTGGAGTGGGATGAGCATTTCCGTTCAATCCTTGACCATTTGGTGACTGCCAGTTCATGTCAGTTAAAGTTTGGACACCTGGACACCATCACCCAGGGCTGAGAAAGCAGAATTTTTGCACCTAATTCTCAGAGCAAATTTTTCCAGTCCTCTCACTCCAGACCAGGTGGAATCACAGGTGCCATCCAGGTGTCCTCTAGGAGAACTGGAGGGTTAACAGCAGCTAATATATTAAGTTTTCACCCTTGAAATTAATTCTCTGTGCTATTCACTGGCCTTAATATCTTCCTTTGCACGCTGTCAGGAATTAAGTCGTAAGTAGCAGCAAACCTGATTAAAGTTTAAAGGCTTCACCCTACACTGTCCCCCTGCAGTCTGTGCTGGAGGAACAGTAAAGAAAGTTTCAAGGGGTCTTTTAATGCATTTTGAATCATGGATTGAGTAAATGACACTGCAATTCCTGCTTTGTTTTCAAAATGTTGAGGCGACTCAAGTGTCAGTAGCACAATACAATTGCTTCTTGTTAAAGTAAATAAAATAAAATGTACTATGAGCCTCCCGAGATCTTTTGCCATTAAGTGTTTCATCACTCATCCCTGGAAATGTCAGGATTGCATTTTGTTCCCACATCTTTTATTTTCCAGTTTTTCAGCTGGAAGTTTCTTCAGCTCTGAGAGGTAAGTTTGCTACATCCCTCCTGGTGAGTAAGTGCTAATTCATTCCCACAACTGTTATTTGACTTTGTCATTTGTCACAAGAGCTTCCTGATTATGGGTTGTTTAAAAACCAGCCATGATGGATAGCAGAGAGGGTTTTGGAATCTGCCAGACTGTAAAAGCGTGTGTTATTTACTCTGCATCATTGCTGCCAGCACCATAGGAATCAGATCCCATATATCTGTGTGACTCACGAACCCTTTGTGGTGTTAAAAAGCATCTCAGCTACAAACCCATCTGTACTACAAATCCATCACAGCTATAAATCCATCTCTACTACAAATCCATCTCTGCTACTGAATCTTGCAGCTCTGTTAAGGTTTGGTGCTTTTCCTCCCTCTTTTTATTTTGTGTAGCTTAAATATGGTGACTGAGACAGAGCACAGAGGTCAGGTGAGGGTGATGCTGCTTCAGTGTATGGGGGAGATCAGAGTTGTGTCCATAGAGAATTCCAGAATGGTTTGGGTTGGAAAGGACCTTAAATCCTACCCTGTGCCACTCTGTGCCATGGGCAGGGACACCTTCCACTATCCCAGGGTGCTCCAAGCCCTGTCCAACCTGGCCTTGGGCACTGCCAGGGATCTGGGGCAGACACAGCTTCTCTGGGAAATCCCTCCCAGACCCTCCCCACCTCCCAGGGAACCATCCACTATCCCATCTAACCCTACCTTCTGGCATTGGGAAACCATTTCCACTTGTTTTGTAATTCCCTTGTCCCAAGTCCCTCTCCAGCTCTTGAAGCCCTTTCAGGCTGGGAACAGGAAGAGTGCTCTGGTTACAGGGAAGCAAAGCTCAGAACTCAGGTCCTGGGATCTGTCTTGAAGCAGTCAGTCCAGAGGGCATCACGTCTTCCAGAGCCATAAAGACCCAGAGGATGAAGCACAGAGGAGCAATGATATTCCAAAGGGAATTAACTGTGTACCATGGCCTCCCTAATCTCTCATGGCTCTACAGACATTGATAAATATGCTACATTTTGTGTTCCTAAGCCCAGTGTTAGCTCTAAACTTTATTCTCTAAGTGTTCTATGCTGCATCTCAGGTCATAATTCAATCCACCCTCTGGAAAGTGTATTTATAAAAAGAAGTATATATAAGATATACATACATACACACATACAGATATATATGTTGTTGCAGACATTGAAAGCTGCCCCCTGTACACACATGACCTCTCCTATATGCTCTCATTGTTCCCTTATGGGAAGTATTTTTTATGGAATAAAAAATGGTATCAAGGAACCGTTGGACAGTAGGAAATGATCCTGGACTCTGCACAATCCAACTAACACAACCAGAACAGAAAAAAAGCAGTGATGTGAGGAAGTCTTGCACTTTCCAGCTGTGCCTCCCCAGGGCCTGGAATGTTTTGGCTATTCCTGAGGGAAAATGAGAGGGACTTTGTGTTTGGCTATTGCTGATGCATAATAAACAGACATAGAAGGAGGAGCGAGTTGGTTTTCTCTCCCAAATCCCTGAATTCAGCTCTCTACGGCACCATGAGGGTGTCTGGGCACAGGTGAGAGGTGAAATGGTCAGGCAGCACGAATGGGTCAGTCTGGGAACACTGCTCTGATGATTTGGATTATTTCAGACCTAATTTATGCTCTGTTTCATATTGTACCCACTTAGGATGGATGATATTTCTGGGAAATGTCTCAGCAAGCAACTATTTCCAGATTTGCTGTGGGCAGCTGCAGATTTAGAAAGCTGATAAAAAACCATGGGAAGGTAAATTGAGGTTTTGTTACCCGTGTGAACCCAAACAATCACATTGTTTCACAAATCAATGTAATTGTCACTCCAGTTCCAGTTCCCAAGCTCTTACCGCAGTGGAATGGGTCTGGATCCCATTGCTGACATTTTGGAGATATTTGATATTTGCCCTGAAGCCCTCACTCTTGAAGTCATTCACTTAAAATAAAATAGTAATTTTCCTTTAAAAATTAAAAAAAACCAACAACTAGAGAATAGTTTGAGAATCTGAGTCAGTCTCAGGCTGCCTCATGAGTTTGTTGTCTGTCATGATTTTGGAATCCTTGGAGTCAGAAATAAGAAATTATCCCCTTCAGCAAGAGCCAAGTACCTCTCCCATTATCCAAATTGCAGATAAATCCTGACATTTTCTCTGTGGGGTGGGAGAATCACTCACCACGGCCTTTCCATCACTCCCCAACCCTGAATTGTGCTGTGACATTTGAGAGTGAGTGAAAAATGACACTCTTGTTTCCTTTACTCTGGGGACTTGAAGGTGGTGGCTGCATGAGGAGGGATATTCTGAGACAAGGATGAGGCTCCTGTGGCAGGTGACACACACAGGAGAGCCACAGGAGTGGCTCTCAAAGCAGAGCACAGCTAATCGACCTTCCCTCCTTTGTTTTTAGTATAAATGGGTTTTAATATTGATTCCTCCCCTCCTTTGCTGTGTTTTCAGTCACTGGGACACATTTCAGGATTTGGGAATGGTGGAGAAATGTTAGCCCAGGGATGTCCATGGGATCTTTGTCATTAGCTGAATTATCAGCCCAGACCAACAGTGCCTTTCCAATCTGTGATTATGAAAAATGCCCCTTGTGATCAGCAAAAAACCTAAAAAAACCCTTGCCATGGAAATATCTTGTCTGTTTATCTTAATGGCTGAAATTCTCCCCATTGAATGGTTTAACTCACGCACACACTCCGTGTTGTTCTCCGTGACTCAAGGAGGGCAAGCATCCTTCCTCTCCCTCAGCTGGGATCCAGAGAAAGAGCTGGGGCTTTATTCTGAGGGTTTTCTTCCACTTTTATATCTTTTTTTCCTCTCTCACTAAAAGAACACTGAAATATTAATGTGGGGAGTCTGAGTTGATGTGTGTTCCTACTCTGAGCCTTGTGACCCTCTGAGAGGTCACGTTGTGTCAACAGCAGAGACGGAAAAATGCACTTTATTTTTCTGGTTTATGTCTAATGAAAGCAGAGTGGTCCTCTTTGACTCTGTTAAAAAAATACCACAAAATAGTAAATAGAAATCATCTGCAGACAGGATTAGAGGATTCCCTTGACAGTGTTTGTGTCAGTTCACAAGACTAATTTACTCCTAGACCACAAACACAGATACCCTCCAGCAGATCCTCTTTTTTGCTTTCTTAATCATGAGAATGATTGACAAATGCTAAAACCCTTCCTCTCCCTTGCACAGTTTAGGATTTTTTCCCCTGTGGCCTCTTAGCTCAGACTTTCCCTTTTTATTTCTTCCAGCTTTGGAAAGCAACACCTGCAAACTGATCCACAGAAAACAGACCACAAGCAAAGCTCTGGGAACTTGTTCTCTTCTGAGAGTTTAAGACAAATCATTAGTCCCAGGCCAGGACCATTTTTGCAACATCCCCAACCCTTTTTTACATCATTCCTGCGCATGTTTCACCTCAAAACGACCTCCAAGTACTGTCTTTTATCTTGCTGAAAGGAAACCTTTTGAAGAATTCCCAGAACAACATATAAATGTCTTCCAGTTACAGGACAAGGTCTGTTCTATCACTTGTGACATGAAAACCTTCCATCAGTGGGGGCTTTCACCGATTTCTGGGCTCTTCCAGCTCTGAGTCTTTCTACATCTGTCCATCTATATACATATATCCTATAATCCCTTTCTAAAAATTACAAGAGGAGAACAAAAAGCCAAAAATGCAGGTTGTGATTGGGCATGCTAGAGCCCAACAAGCCCTGATTGCCCAGATGAAGCTGCATCTGAGCTTCTCCCCACAAATCCCTTGCCCCTTGGCCCAGGAGCTGCAGATAAGCTCAGGCTCTTCTCCATAACCCTCTCTAAGAGATACAGACAGGCTCAAAGCTGCTTTTTCCTGTCTCTGTTTTTTTATTTTGTGTTTGTCTGGTGGTCACTGAACTGTCAGTTGAAGCTGTCACTGAGGTCAGCTCTGCTTGGTTCTGTTCACAGGAAAGCAAACCTGACTTCTACCAGTGGAAACCAAAGCTCTGACAACCTTGTGTGTTACATAAGTTTTGAAAAGCAAATATTGGCCTCACTTATTTTCCTGCAACAGGATTATAATCTCCTGGTTTTTTCCACAAACTTCAAGCCAAGTGAGAAGAAGGTGTGTTGGATTATTGGGCTGAAGGATTTTGCACAGAACCTTTGGAATGAAACTTAATCTAAGATACTAAGAGAAAAAACATTCCTTACACAGACTGCAACTGGTACATTTACACTCCAGTTTCAATTCAAATAATTTATTATGGCAGGGACACTTCAGTTGTTTCTCCAGTTATTTTCAGCAGCATCAGCCAACATGGATATTGTGCCTTTCTCGATATCTTTCCATCCCTCTTGCCCTTCCCACACCTACACCTCAAATGCTTCCACCCTGCTTTATGATGCACTTCCGTAAACCTAATGTTTCTTGCTTGGAAGCAGTTCTTGGCTGGTAGAATGGATGTTAATGGATGTGGAAATCTTGAAGGTGCTGTAGATTACAGTGAAATTAATCTAGGTTTGGGGAAGTTGTGCTGCATGGAATGATGAGCACAGTTGTCTGAAAAGGTTTCTGTAGCAGTTTAAGAGTGTCTGTCTTGTGGGCAATCTGCATTGGGAGTGGTCTGGCTGATGGAATCATGGAATTATAGGCATTTAGGTTGGAAAAGATATCTTGGATCATTCAGTCCAGCTGTCCAATTCCACCTGTAAACGATGTCCCTGTATGGCCCCTCCACATCAGTCAAATCCCTCCAGAATGGTTGATGGGACCATGTTTTGGTCTGTCCCATGGCCACAAAGCTGCAGAGCTGGTCAAGTTCTGGTTGCCCAGCCATGTATGCTATGAGCCTCCACCAGGGTTTCAACAAAGGATTTTATACATCTGGAAAGGAGGATTTATACATCTGGAAAGTCAGACCCTGACAGGATCACTTCCCTTCCCTATCCCAATTGGGCCTGGGTGCAGGATAGACCTGAAAGTGGTTGTTATCTTTTGGAAAGTTCCCTGCATCAAGATGAGTCCTTGGCTTTTTTGAGGACTTTTTTAGTGCCACTCGTCTGTTTAATCCATTTTTTTGTCCTTAGACAAAAGCAACAAATAGGTTTTGAAAACCCTATAATATATGCTTTAAAAAGACCCAGTAACCTCCCAAAAAAAAAGAGGAAAAAAACCTCCAGAGTTTCCTTACATGGGATCAAAGGAGGATACAAAGTCATTCTGGAGCCCAGAAGATTTCTGAAATCCAAAACAAATTAATTAACAACAGCTCTCTGTGGGCAATCACATTTGCAGATGAAAAGTATGTTTAATGCATTCTCTCAAACCCTTTTTGAGTATGTTTCAGTCATCTTGGCAAGCAGCATTTCAACGTGCTGACATCCTGGCCAGCACAAGCCAGGCCCTCAAGGGCTTCTCCTTAGGAAACAGTTCCAATCCAGCACTTCCCAGTATTGACCAAGAGGAAAAAATTCTGACTTTTGGGGTTTTTCCACATTAGCAACAGGTTTTTGTGTGTCTTGACAAATCTTGGTAATGCCAGTAGGAGTTAATTGAAAAAGAACAGTTATTTATTAAAGTTTGGAAAAACAGAATTAAAAAAAAAAAAAAAAAGAAAATCCCCAAACCTTTCTTTTCATGTTTAGGTAAGGCTCTTTTACCTTTTCTGAATTGTCCATATTGTTATCTTACTACCTGAAGCTTCCATAAAATCTTACTTTATTTTTCCTGTACAGCATAAGCCCTTTCCATAAGAAAAGCCCTGAAATTGAGCAAGTCACAGATTTTAGTTTCCATGTTTGAAAAACCTAATATTTAATGGCAGAGCCCAACCCAGTGTGATGAGCTATGTCCTTCACCCTCAGCTATAGGTATGGAATTAGTATTCTGCTTTTCTATCCTCAACTGCATCAAAGGTAACTGAGCAAGGTTTAATTAAAATTCCAATTACTTCTTTATATTCCAGCAAAGCAGAACAAATCCCCAGCTTTGCTCCACTTTGGAATGATAACTGGAGAATAAATATTCACCTCCAGCATGGTGGCTGAGCCAGTGTTCAGCCAGTGGGCTCAATGAGTTCCCAGAAAAGCTGCAATCCAGAGCAGTATAAAATTAGTTGGAAGGACCCTCACTGCTGTCTCCTGACTGGTCATATGAAAATCTGGATTAAAAGATTAACTTTGTTAGGAGTTATGGTATCTCACAGGATGAATTTCCTGATAGGAAGCAGATATTTTTTCCTTAGAGTAGGAATCATCAATGCTGAGCACTCCAGGAGATCTGTGAACAGCTACTTCAACCCTGAATGTGTTTATATTGACCTTTTACATGTTTAAGTCGCCTGGCTGCAAACATAAACACACAAACCCCTAAAGATCCTGTTCCTATAGCAGAGATGGTCACACATATCTGCTCTACTTCACAAAAGAGAATTTTTTCTATGTGGAAGAAGTACAGGATTGCTTCCCTGGTTTTCAGAATTTTGTTTCTCATGACCAGAGACCAGATTTGGTCTCATTTAACATTAGCGTTTTTTTCATGGTCCCTGCTTTGTGGTGGTGAGTGTTTGGGTTTTTTGACAGCTTTGCAGTACAAAATTGTTCCCTCAGAGCTTTTCTGATCAGCGTTACCACATCCAGCCACAAGCACAGCCCTCCCTGCCCAGAAGGTGCTGGAAGACACACAGGGGTTAGCTCTACTTACCTAGAGGCATTACTACAAAAAATGGGAGCCAGCAGAGAACGAAGCATCCCACAACTATTCCCAGGGTCTTGGCAGCTTTCTTTTCCCTGGAGAACTTGAGCAGGCGCACAGAGAAGTGGTGCTTGCTCTTGGGGTTGGGTGCAGAGCCGCTTGCACCAGGTATGTTTTTGCGGTGGATGCGGAGGGTCACCTCCTCAGAATGGGATTTCTCTGTCTTCAGCCCAGAGGTCAGCCCTTTGTTTTCCCTTTTGGCCACCACGTAGACCCGGCAGTACATCACCAGGATGATGATCAGGGGGAGGTAGAAGGAGCCCAGTGCTGAGAACAAGACATAGCCAGGCTCCTCGGTAATCTGGCAGATAGTCTCATCCTCCGGGGCTGGCTCCTTCCAGCCGAAAAGGGGCCCAATAGAGATGACCAGGGACAGTGCCCAGACACACAGCAGGGCCAGGAGGCCCCTCCTCTCTGTCACTATGCTGGGGTACCTCAGTGGGTAGCTCACCCCAATGTATCGATCGATGGAGATGATGCAGAGGCTCATGATGGAAGCAGTACAGCAAAGCACATCAACAGCTGCCCAGATGTTGCAGAAGATCCTCCCAAAGACCCAGTAGCCCAAAATCTCCATAGCGGCTGAGAAGGGCAGGACAGTAGAAGTCAGGAGGAGGTCAGCTACAGCCAGGTTGATGATGTAATAGTGGGTGACACTCTGGAGGTGTCTGTGGCAGGCTACGGACAGGATAACCAGGATATTACCCAAAACCCCAAAAACAATCAGCCCCCCTAGAATAACACCCAGTAAGATGGCCTTGGAAATGTTCACGGACTCCACAGAGTGGGTGCAGTTGGAGCACTCAGAGGAGTTTCCAGGAAGGAAAGCCATGGCTGGTAATGTCCATGTGAGGCTGCTGAACTTCACCCCCTTTCCAGGCAGGAACAGTGACAAGATCAGGAAGGTCCTATAGGCAACACTTGCTTAGCCTTGCTGGGGAAAAGAGTTTTGAAGAATGTTTTAAGACTGCGGCACCAGAAGCAATGAGAAAGATCCAGGAACATATTAGAAAACCTACCCTTGCTCCTAAGCTTTCACCAGAATAACATGGTTGATACTCACCAGTTCCAAGTCAAATTTAACTCCTTCTGCATTTTCCTTGGGGCTTGGGGTGCACAAGTGGGGCTACAAAAACCTGAGGCTGTTTGTCCCACTTTTCAGGGCTATGTGATAAGAAATACTGGAGCTGCAGGTTCAAATAATTTCTGTCTTCTGGGGAAGGTTCTGTACTTAAGGAAAGTAAATATTCCAAAGGGTCTCCAATTTAGCTTCTCCTGAGAGGAAATCACTGATGCTTTTAATTGCCTGGTGTTAGTCCTGATTCTGCCTTAAAATTGGCTTAGAAACCTGACTGGGTGGAGGTTGCTGCTGTGTCTGCTCAGCAGTTTTGTTTGAGATACCCATCACTCCCCATCCAGGGTTTAGGCTGTCAGTCAGAGCTTTCCATACATGGAGCACTCATCAGTCGAGGTCCTGGGCTGCAAATTAAAGCTCATATACATCAGCTCCTGGCTTGCTCTGAGGGGAAGAGTGGAGTTTGCCGTGTGCACCGGCCCATGCTCTCGTGCTCTCTGCAGATCCTCACCCCCCTGGAGAAGACAAAAACAGGAACAATGCGATTCCCAGAAGCCACACTCGCTGCTAGGGTTCCCATATATGAATAGAGCAGGAGGCTATTTTAGGGTGCTTTCCTCAGGCTGGCTCCAGCCAGTGGAACCAACCATTTCCAGCCCAGCACTGTTTAACAGCAACTGAGAGATCCATGTGGGTTCTCCTGCTTGAATTTTCCCTTCTTTATGGGGCTAGGCATCAATCCTTATTATTAGCTCACCTTCAGAGACCAGTTCTAGGAAAGACAGAAGCCTGCAGGACACAATTCAGGACTATACAAATTGTGCAGCAGATTTAGAAGCCCAGAATTTAATCTCAAGTTTCTTTATTTAGTGAGACTTTTCCCCACTAAAGTGTTAGTCCAGCTGAGCTGCCAATTTTGAAAATCTATAAGGAAAAGCAACTCCAAAGCCAAGCAGAAGATGTTGCAAGGAGTAAGCCTCCTAGTGAGTGACATAACATTTCAGGGTATCTGGAAGCCAAGCTCAGCCTTTGCTGACTAAATATGGCGAAAAGGTACCTCAGATGGAAAAGTGAGGATTAGCCTGGGAACCGAGACCTGGGGGATACAGAGAGGAGAGCTGCAAGGGGGAGCTGCAAAACCTTTCCCAATATCTCCATGTGGATATAGAATTTCCATCCCAATTATTAATCAGAGGTGAAAAACCACCACTAAGACTGTGGCTGTAAAACCCCAGATGAGGAAGGACTCTCTAAGTGTCCTTTGGGATGAGTCCCTCAGATCACACTTTAAGCAGTAACAACTGTCCTATTTCCCAACCTTCATGTTGAACTTTCCTGTAGGCAAAAGCATTTCAAACTCTGAAGCCCCAAAATTCCCAGTTCACAGGCAGGGAGGAGGGGGGAAGGGGGAAATGGGTAGGTATCACACTGTGGGTATTTTACTTCAGTACACTAAAATGGAATTGGATCTTATTTTCTTTCCTACCAGATAGAACAAGTTGAGGAATAATCCCAAGGAAGAAAAGGACAGATTATCTAAGCATATACATGAAAAGTGAGTGTTGCATCAAGCCTATCTGAGCGTTATAATTGTGATCATTACCAAATACTGCCCAGCCTGTGGAGATAGCTGATGCTGGGAAGAGCAGACCCCAAGCTGCTGTGTCTGCCCCACACCCACCTCTTCAGTCTTCAGAAGGCAGCACAGCTCCTGTGAGCATCTGGGAAGGAGATTCTCAGCACAGCAGTCTCCTCTTTCACGCGGGGATGGGGCTCCGTGCCTGGAAATCCTCGGCTTTGCTCCCTTTATTGCCCCATTTCAGCAGCTGGCAGTGGGGCCGATTCCCTGTATCCCGCGGCTGTGAGAGGCTGGCTCCAGGCTCCCTGGAGGGATCCGTGCCCTGTTCAGAGCTCAGCTCCACACTGCCAAGGAGCAGGAGGAACTTTGCTGCTCTGCTATGTAGCAGAGCGTTAGTCTTACCATTACCGTAATTCACTGCCACTCCCGTATTGCCCAGAAAGAAAGAGCACTCTTTCATTCTGGGCAATGTGCTTTTAAATCTTTTCTTTTTTTTTTTTTTCCGTCTTTTTTTTTTTTTTTTTTTCCCCACTCAAACTCCTGCAGAGACCAGAGAGTGGAAGGCAGATAACAAACTCCTGTTCATGAGTTAACACAAAATTTTTGGGATCTAAAAAGAGAATTTCCTGCAGGGCAAATGGAACAAGGTTATGAGGGCAGGACACACTGCCTGGGGATTCTGCATGATGGGGCAAAGCACAGTTGACTGGAGATGGGGGTTTAAGGAGGAAATTCCTTCAGCAGAATGTGCTGTTGAAGGGAGATTGATTTTTCACGACTTTTAATTGCAGTTAAAAAAAAAAAAAGTGTCCAAAGTCCCCAGTGAAGAACAGATACAAAAGTGATGTCCTGAAGTGAAGGGGACACAGAGTAGGATTTCATAGCCAAAGGCCAGCAAACCCTGTAGCCACAATGAAGAAGATGAACCATGTGCCTATTCCTGCGTGACAAACTCTCCTCCTGGGCAGTAACTTTGAGAGGGAAAGTTTGGGGTTTTGGGTTCAAGAGTTTCACAGACAGAGGTAAATTTGAGTGATGCTCAGATTCCCCCAGGAGAGTACTGAAAGCAGATCTATGCTTGTCAGCAGGCCTGATCACTGGTCCAACAAATTCAGAGTGCCTGCTTGCTTCTGCGATAGCCATTGCTACTGGAGGAAAAATTTATAAAGCAGCTCCCAGGAATGTGCAATTTGTGCAGGTTGGGCAAAGAGTTTGGGACAGTGTAGTCACCCTTGTGGCAGCTCCAGCTACACCATTTGCTGTCTCTTAGAGAGTAAAAAACCCCATGAGAAGAAATGGCAAAGTGAGGGGGCATAAAAAAGAATAAAAAAGAAAAGAATTCAAGTTGATTTTGAGGAACTTGCAAACTGCAAAAATGAGGTGCTTTCTAAATGCTCAGCTGCTGTTTCTCCACAGTTTTCTTGCCACATGCAGTGCCTGTTCTGTTGTACATCTACAGAAGGTAAATGGTTTTGGGAGGCTGCTTGGAGGTCTCATCCTTCCCTGGGTAACAAAGGGTGCTGGAAGAGACCAAATCCTAAATGGGTGAAGGGAATCCTGAGTAACTAAAGATGCTTAAAGGCTGTGATTCAGCAGGTTTATTTTAGATGCCTATCTTCAGATGAGACAACTCTTTTTCCATGCATTCATTGGGAAGTTAGTCTAAATGACTGAGGGGAGGGAAAGGAGCTGAACCCCACTCTGGTTTTTTTTTTTTTTCCTACTGTGCATAGACCTTGCCATACTGGTAGCTTATTCCAGGCTCTTAAATGCACCATGGAAATAAATACATATATATTCATTATTCATGACTTTAGTCATTAATATACTCAATATATCAGCTCATCTGTGAGCAATACCCTTGTCAAGGGACATCTCTCCAGAGTGGAGGGAAGCAGAAGGAAGTGACAGCAGATTTTGTCCTAAAATCTTCAGAGAAGAATGAATTTATGGCAGCGAAGAGCTTGTACACCTGGAGACCACCAAGAGCTTGAGGTCAGGAGGGTCATTAAACACAGTGCAGAGTGTCCCCAGGCAGGAACAGACAGGTCAGATTAGTGTCACATCAACCTTGGTGAAGCAATCTTTGTGCTTGGCTCTGGCAAGATGAGCCGGAATTGTCTGTGTCCAGTGTAAAAGTTCTGGGTTAATCAAAGTTTGGGAGAAAGCAGTGAGAGGGATGCAAGTCTAGAAAATGAAAGGAGGAGCTATTTAATCTCAAACTTTGCACCTCTAAAGACAGATGAAAGCTTGTCCATGGGATTCTGAGTATCCACCGCTGGAATTTTGTAAGAACATATTAGGCAAGGATCCATGACAGGGTTTTACTCGGCTTTCATCCTCTATTGAGAAAGGATGAACTGTTCCCTGGTGTTCACAGTGTCACTGAATGGTTTGGGTTGGAAGGGACATTTAAAACCATCTAATTCCAACCCAAAGTTTTGCGCCCCCCAAAATGATTTTCCAGACAGAGGCAGGTCTCTGAGTCATGTAAGGAAGGAACACAGGCCTGGATGAGCTCCTCATTCCATCTTTGATCTTTGGCAGGTCCATTTTTGGGTGTGTCTTTATCTGTGACATGGAGGAAATAATGCTTTTGTCCTCTTTCTCTTATTCATTTGTATTTCAATCCTTCTGAGTAAGGTTTGTACCTGACTCTGCCCAGTTAGCATCCACAAACCAGATCCTGTTGTTAATCATACTCATTAGCACGAGAGGGTCCCTAGAGAGAGCTCCCAGCAATCCACAGCTGCTCAACTATTTCTGAGCTAAAAAATGTTAAAATCAGAGCCTTAAACTCTGAATTTTGGGCAGCAATTGTGTTTTCATTACAAATATCTCATCAAAAGGCCGAAATCCCATTGTTTGTGTCTGAAGGCATTTGATAAAGTGTCATTAGTAATCTGCTGAGCTCAGTGCCAGACCATGCAGGCAGCTGGACAAGGAGTGGAGGAACTTCTCTTAGGTGCTTCAGGCCTTGAAATGACTATTTACTTGCCCAGAAAGAAGTGAAAAGGGTTGTTTTGATGAATGATCCCTCAGATTTTAGCAAGGGTTTGACTTCAGCTTGAATAAGATAGAAGACCCACCCAAAGGCAAGAGATGTTAAATGTTGTCTATTAAACTTGAAGCTGGACTTATTTCACTGTATTTTAGGACTAGGACAGCCTGAAGCTTTTAGCACGGCTGAGTTGAAGATAAACTGGAAAATTCTGAGTGCTCAGAAAGGAAAAAACCCAACCTAGCATAGGGTTTCGGAGTGAACATCCAAAATGTGGATTAAAAAAATTTTGGAAATAAAAAAAGGCTGAAATTTTCAAACCAGGTAAATCTGTCTGTGATCTCATACTTAATTATAAGATGTCCAAGTATAAGAGGTTTCTTTGTCTTGGGATTCATAGGGACTTTTCACCATGTTCCTAAGTCACTTAAGCACAGGCTGGCTAAACAAGATCCATGATTTTGCATAAATAAGGCAGCCCCATTAAAACCTCAGGGTACCTTCTTAATTCTCCACAGATGAAGATTTGGGCCACTGGATTTTGTGTACAGCTGCAGGTCTGAGAGGAGCTATTAAATGTTTATTTCTATGTAACTCACAAAAAATTTCCTGGTTTGATTTATTACCTGAATGATCTGATAAAATCTGACCACATATGGAGGACAGGGCTCTTTTGTAGCCTCAGAAAGACTGATTTTACCTAGTGCTGAAATAAATCTACCCAGAGATGAGTGCTTGCCTCAATTTTTACCCCTCCTATGTCTTGCTGCATCCTTTTCCATCCTGGCACTGCTTCTTCCCTAGGGTCAGAGTTCACACCACTTTTCTGAGCTTTAGCTGAACATCAATCTTTAACACGTAAAATAGTTGGGGTAAATTTAAGATGTGTCTAAATCATGCTTTCTTGGACTCATTTAAATTCTTCCTTCACTCTTTTATCTGCTGCCTGCCCACCTGTGAGAAGCCACAAGATCCAATGCACTGGAACACCTCCTTCATCCCACTGACTTGATTTCATCACCAAAGCATCTCTCTTCATCTCCCTTTCTGATTACAACTTTTGGCAAGACTGAGCCCCCCTTAGGGCCGGAGCTCTGCCTGTGTGTCCTGTGTGGCACATCCAGCTCTTTGGGCAGTGGAGTTCACAATCCATATAACAGAAATAAACCCAGAGTTCTGCTTTATCTTTTCTGGATCTGAGCTAGACTGAGGTCTGGTCCTGTGCCTCAGCACTCACCACAGGCCTGTAAGATTTCCTTGCCATCCAGGGCACACAGTGCAGTAAATCTCTTAGGGAAACATGGCTCTTAAAAATCCCAGGGAAGAAATTCCATCTTTATTCTTATTCCAGAGGGGCTGGATGCCACTGTGAGTGTGTTGTGCCCTGTTTCGGCTGATTGTCCAGGCTCAGACCTCTCTTGCCATATGATTTTGTGTTTAATTCTGTCATCTCTGCTGAGCCTCCAACTTCCTCCTGTGCTCCAACTGCAGCTTGTGTTTAAAAAACCCTTGAGGCAGCTCAGCCCATAGTCATGCTAGATAGTTGTTTGATAGATGGAACCTCTCATCTCCAAGGAACTGTGGTACTTGGGGACTATAAATGCAGAGCTCATGTCACCCACTGCCATCCCTGGGCAGTAACTGTTAGAAAAAAAATTCTTTAGGGAAAGGATGGGAAAGAACGTGCTTTTAGTGATGTATCAGTCTTTCCATAGGCACATATTTACCCATTATTTGCTTATCACCATATCTTGTCTGAGATCCCCTTGGAAGGAAAGGGGCCCGAGCTGATGACAGCAGAAGTCAGCAGCTTGGAAAGGAATGTGGCAGCAGAGTCCTCTTGGCTGTGTCCCAGGGAGCAGCACTGGCGTGGGCAGGGAGGAGATCCAAAGCCCCCCAAAGTCAGAGTCAGTAGCTGGAGCTCCAGAAATGTGTCTGCTGAGTTCACTGTGCCCTGTCTTTCTCATGGATAGACACTGCCATGGCAGGACAAATCAGGCTAATTTAGGAGCCTGTCACACAGCGGGAAGCACAGGATGTTCCAGACCAAGACGCATTTGTAGAACAAGCCCACAAATCTACAGAAGACCAGACAATCAATATTGTACCTGTGCAAGACCTCTGGAGCTGCTGCTTTAACCTTTCCCAGGCCAACCTGTCACCCTGGCAGCCTCCTCAGATGACCAGTTTGGCCAGACAGAGGACGAGCCACGTCATTCCTGGGTCCTGCTGCACCCTCTGCTCCTTCACCCATCTGCTCTGTTCTGTCTTAAGCACAACCCCTTTTAGCTGAGCCCTGAACAGAACAGAGCACTCTTTGTTCCTAATTAAGATATTAAGGTATTGCCGTAACACCAACAAAGAGCCAGGCTTTATTCTTTCTCATCTGATGGGTCTTTCCCTCAAGAACCTCAGATCATGAAAGGAGTCAGCAGCTTCCATGCACCTTGTACTTTAACCAAAACTTTGTCCATTTCTTCCTTAATTTGCACCAACTGACCCAAATTAGGGCTGTCTGTAGAAATGTACACAGTTTGTATAGTCGGTGGGATGCCAGCAGACATAGGTATTAATAATGCCTCTGTTTTACCTTAGCTAACCTCAGGAGCCCTGTTCCCCTTGAGAACAGAACCCCCGAGGACCCGGCGTCGCTCAGGCGTGGCCTCAGGGCTATTGCCAGCAAGCATAGGTGATTGTCAGCTCTAGTGATATTCAGCTCAGGATTTCAGCTTGCCTGCTTGGCAGGGTTAGCCCAGGGTGAAAGGCACAGCGGACGAGAGAGAGGAGAAGAGGCGACGGCGGTTCCGCAGGGATGAGTTATTGATGTGAAGAGTCCGTTCAGCACTCGTTCCAACAAGTGGGCTAAAATGTGCCCCTTTTATAGGTTTTAGGAGGATTGAGATTTGGACCAGTGGCAAGGGGTTAAAGTCCTAACCTATAGGGTTACAGGGATATGCTCTAGGGTGGGGGTTAGGAAGTGAGGGAGTAAAATGCTGATTCAATTCCTCCAAGGAGCCTTGCTTGTGTCCATAGGGACTGCTACACATAGGTGCTGGAGAGACACCAGACAGATTTTTATTCCCTTAAGAGAACAAGCTGGAGCTGTCTTTTAGAGGACGTGAGCATTTTAATGATATGTTTTCTTCTGTCTCTTTTTTTTTTTTTTCTTTCCTGACTCTCTGATGGTTATTACTAAAATACACACACCAATAATTCCCTTCCTCTGAGCCAGGCTCTCACGGCTGCAGAATGCAATTACCACAAATTAGCATCTCATGAAAAATGAAGAGACAACAAAAAGATCAAAAAACCCAAACAAACTTTCCCAGCTGCTTGGGACTCTGTTTAAAACTCTACTGAAAACACCAAACAGGCAAGGGTGGTAATGAGATTTGCAAAGCAAAATGGTTTACATGTTAAAGAATTTAATTGAACACCACCAGGGGAAGGGATTCTCCTGCTCTGCCCCACTCAGGTAAGATGTCACCTGCAGAGCTGCCTCCATATCTGAGGTCCAACATCAGGAGGGTGTGGAGGAGAGAGAGAGAGTCAGAGGAGGCCACAGAGATGCTTCCAGGCTGGGAGAGCTGGGAATGCTCACCTGGGGAAGGATCCAAGGAGAGCTCAGAGCCCCTCCCAAGGCCTAAAGGGGCTCCAGGAGAGCTGCAGAGGGACTGGAGACAAGGGATGGAGGGACAGGACACAGGGAATGCCTTCCCACTGCCAGAGAGCAGGGATGGATGGGATATTGGGAAGGGATTCTTCTCTGTGATGATAGTTATAAATACTAATTGAAAATGGGAAAGGCACCACAGATGGTTCCATATGTATGGACGGGTTTCAGTCTAGAGGAACAGAGGGTTTCGTGTCTGGGCCAGTAGTGTTCAGGTTCTGATTTCCTGGCAATGGAGAGTCAGCGTCAGGAGTTGTCTCCTGGGTTCTGCTCCCAGTTCCCCAGCTGACATTTATGTTGCTGGTGTTTTAAGACAGAATTTATTGCTAATGGAAACACTTTTTCTTAGCATTTTATTGTTGTCATTGTTCAGTAAATGCCTCCTTATTTTAGAGTTGTAAGATGTCAGTAATTCTCTTGATACCTTTTATTCTCTCCCCATGCCTATGGTATTTTTCACAGCCCTTAAATGTGTGGGGTTTTGGTTTTTGTTTTTGTGGAGTTTTTAGTTTTGGTTTGGTTTGGTTTTTGTTGGTTCGTTTTTTTTTTTAATAAAGTGGTCTCTGAGTGCAGTGAGGAACTCATTTGGGCCTGTGCCAAAGTGATTTGTAAAAATTTTCCATGGTCCTTTGTAAGCTGACACATGGTTGTTGATGTTCACACAGGACTGGGCTTTGAGTTAGATGCTCTTCATCACTCTTGGAAAGATGATTAAAATACCAAGAGTCTTTATCAAAGTCAAAGTTGGGTTGGAGCCTTTTCCCTGGTTTATGCTGGTCACTAGAGAGGGCCACTTCAAAGGCAGATGAGTCCCAATCATATCTTTGTGTCAGAAAATTCTCCTTCCCTGGAGTTTCAAAACCCACACATGTGGAAATATGGATTTCTCAGGCTGTTCTGTACCTTGAAACTGTCCCCACCAATGCTCCCAGTCTGGCAGGGGTCGGTGTTTTGGTCTTTACATACCAAAGAATGGACCCAAACCAAAGATTTACTCTCCAAAAATTATTCAGACAAACAATACACAGGATTCCTGTGACTCAACTTGAGAGAAACCCATCTCAAGTTCTGGGTTTTGAAAATAAATCTTGTCCTAAAGTCAGTGCAACACAAGGAAGGGAAGGAAGTGGTCACATCTATTATTTTTAATGCTTCGTTCTAGGCACAATACTAAGTACTTGGAGGAAAGGACTAACTGCTGGCTTATTTAAGTTCTTGACTCATAAGCAAAAAATCTCTTGCCAAGGACAGTGATCCAGCAGAGGTTTGAGTTTTCAAAGTGTCTGTGTGGATTTTCTGAGCCTGTCTAGGGAGTGTTGCTCCTTTTGCTGCTTATTTGACTGTTGGTTGATCAGGCTGAGGAGATGAAAAATATCCCTCTTGCCTAGTGTTTGAGCCTGGTTTGATTAGGATTAATACTACCACTGCTGCTACTACTATGACTACCACGACTACTACTACTACTACAATAAAGTTCCCAATATCTAGGGACACACCTTTTCTAAACCTTATCTCCAAAATCTGGGGCTCAAACACTGACTTATTTTAGCAAAGAAATACAGGGGAGAAAGTAGACGCAGTTAAATAAACAAATGAATGAATGAATTAATTAACTAGTTAATTGATAAGCCTGTTCATTCATTTAATTAATCAGATAAAGAACCTGTGGTATCTCTATATGTGCTTTTCTGCATCTGAACTTCCTTACAAAACCAATACTCAGGATAATAAAAAGGCCATGCTGATTTCCCATTGTGAGCACCAACCAAGTAGTATTGTCCTGGGAAACATAAAAACTCATGTTAAATAATCTGATTTCAAATGAAAAGAGCTGTATAACTGTATTTTTCTCCTTTTGTTCAGTATGATGAGGGAGACTGTCTCAGTGAAGTGAGTTTTAGACATTTTGGTGATGGAGGAATCAGAAATCAATTGTTGTTCAGTGCATTTTTCCTTCCCACTGAGCATGCCAGGATAGAAAAGTCCCAAGTGATCAAACCTGTCCAGAAGTGCAGCAATCCTCTCAGAAACAGGGTGTCTGCAATGATGCATGGTCTGGAGAAAAACCTTTTTTTTAAAAAAATCAAAAATAGGAACATCAGGAAGCAAATACAATTTTTTTTGCAATTCCAAGCCTGCATGAAGGGTAATGTAAGACACTTTAGAGACAAGGAAGAGAAGCAGGAAGCCCTTAAGAAAGGAATCAGTTATTGAACTGGAAAGATGGGCAGCATCCTTATGTTCCCTCCAGGGAAATTCAGCTAGGAAAGCTCTCGCTGGAGTGAGTTTACACGTTAGTGAGTCTGGGCCAGAGAAACCCCTGTTTCCGTTAGTGCAGTGCCATCGCTCATAGGAGGGAAGCTACCCACTACCTGTGCTGCCTTCCACCACCTTCTTTTGTCCTAAAGGAATGTTCTGGGTTATTGAAAGCTTTGTGTTGGCACCTGGCCATTGCTAGGGAATAGCCAGAGAAGCCAGAATTCTCTCTTTAGAGACTTCAAAATGGGCTGTGTGTCCTTCCTGACCTCTGGAAAAATATTCTTATCAAAGTCACAGAATCACTGAGTTGAAAATACCTCTGGGACCATTGAGTCAAACCTGTGTCCAAATCCCATCTTGTGGCCAGCCCAGACTATGGAGTGCCACATCCAGGCCTTCTTTAGACACCTCCAGGGATGAGGATTCCAAACCTCCCTGGGCAGCCCTTTCTAAGAGCCTTTTCCTACTGAGGGACGATAAATCCCCTTTTTTATAACCACTGAACTCCCAGATTTCATCTTCACCCCACATAAGAGCAGAAGGAAAAGTTCTCTCCAAAAGAGAAACACATCAATCCTCCGACTTTGGGATTGCACCAATGTTCCCAGGCAGGCCGAGCCTTGCCTTAACTCGAGGTCCAGAAATACAAACCCAAAAAGCTCTGGACAAAAGCTTCTGCTTGATAAAAACTGTTCAAACAAGCATAGCACTGCATAGGAATTCACTTTCCATATTTCATTGAGCTGAAAATGTTCTGTGAGCTGTAATTCACTCCCTACTTCCATTTCCCTTTGGAGCATCACTGCCACACAGTGCACTGCATGAACTCAGGACTAGTTCTAAGCAGATGGACCTGATTTCAGTTGCTTCTTTTTTTTTTTTTTTTCTTTTTTTTTTTCCTTTTTTTCTTTTTCCCTGCCAGCTCCTCCATTTCAGTGCCAGCAAGAAAGCCAGCCACACTGGAAAACATCCTCCTTTCACTTCTATACAAGGCAAACCACCAAAGCATTTCTGCTGGGGCATCTCTTTTTTGGTCCCTGTAAACTAAATTGATGCTTTCAACCAACAGCACAGCCTTAACTTTAGGTCAGTGTTCAACTGGTTCCCAAGCTTTTCTGCTGTCTCTCATTGAGCAAACAGTGGATTCCTATTTCCATGCTGAAAAAAGGTTTCCTGGCACTCACTGCTTTCTGTAGGATTGAGCTCTTAAGGACAGACAAGTCTGGAAGTTCCTACTACACTGAGCTGAGAAGTCAAAGCACAGACAGCAGAGTGGATCCAAACATTTGTGTTGGAAAGGAGGTTTTCTAGGGAAATTGCCAAGTTGGACATATTAAAACAATAATGCCAGCAAAATCAACGTGGAGAAGTTTCAAAGCAGAGAAGAACAAGGTTATTTCAAACTGCTTGGGCTGCAGAGAAGTTAACATGACTGAAATAAAAATAAAACTTTTAGTACAATTAAAGGAAATGTTTCCGCTTGTATGGCTCATTTTTGTCTATGATTGATTCCTTAAAACTCTTTGAATTTGGGTGTTTTTTGGTCACCTGGCTCTGGGGTTTGTGATGTGCAAGTTCCACACACTGAGGAAAACAAACACCTCCTACTGTTCCCTGCATTGAGGGCAGAAGGGGGTACAGCTGCCACCAAAGCATTGCATCCTTGATGCCACCCCTTCTCCCTTCTTGAGATGTCTGTATTGAGGACACCTCTGCTGTGTCATGGTTTGAATTACTTTAATTTTCTGAGTGTGGTATAAGCACAGAAACCCACTCCTTTAGCCTAGAAAACGTACCCTGCTCTTTGGGCTGGAATTTTCCATTTGTGCCCCAGCACCAGGACAGGAGTGCACATCATCCCAAACCTGCTGGGCTTTCGCTGCTCACTTGTTTATGCTCAAATACTCTTGATTCATTGTTCTTCTTTGCAGGAGTTGAAGAGTTTCTGGAATAACTCTTGGAAGCCTCTGCTTTTAAGCAGAGGTGCAGTTTTGGGGGTTAAAGATCCAGGGAACTGATGCTGAAATGCACTTAATTTTGCTTATATAAGCAAAATTTTGCCTTATATAAGTTGCCTTAATTTTAGCTTATATTTTGAAAAATCACACCCATCACTCATCTCTCTTGTGCCTTGCAGGAAAAAAAAATGTCATAAAACACTGGGGGCAGCCTCTGCTTTGGAATATCAGAGACTCCTCAATATTGAGAAAACAGCCCCTATGAAATAAAATTTGACTGGGGAGTGAGGGAAACCTGAGATGCAGAGATTTAATAATGTCTTCCATGAGCACCACATTGACCCCAGACTTAATGATCCCAAATAACCTCCTGATCTGCCCCCTTGGCTTTTCTGTTCTTGCTGGTGCCGCATATCTGAGCCAGCTGTAAAACTTCCACTGCTTTGGGTTCTCATCAAGACTCAGATCTGGTCTGCCCAGAATAATGACCCTGTCACAGACAAACGTGGTGCCTTTAAATTCAGTGCTGGTGACTCCTGGCAAGGTACAAGGGACACTAGCCGCTGGAATTACTCCTGGGATATGTTCCTGTATTTTTTTCTCCCCATATGCTACAGCATATTTCACAAATATGACATTTATCTGAGATCGAGGTAAAAATAGTGCAGGAGTATGGGAAGAAAAGGATGAATCAGAAAATGAATCATGGAGTGGTTTGGGTAGGAAACAACCTTCAGGATGATCTATTCCTACCCCCATGTCATGGGCAGGGACACCTTCTCCTATCCCAGGTTGCTCCAAGTCCCATCCAGCCTGGCCTTGGACACTTCCAGGGATCCAGGGGCAGCCACAGCTTCTCTGGGAATTCCATCCCAGTCCCTCACCATCCTCACAGGATTTCTTCCCAATCTCCCATCTATCTCTGCCCTCTGGCAGTGGGAAGCTCCTTGTTCTCTAATTCTCTTGTCCCCAGTCTCTTTCCAGATCTCCTGGAACTCCTTTAGGCACTCCAGGAGAGGAAGGGGCAGTTTCTGTGAGTGTTCACTCAGGCTGAGGATTTCTGATTTATTCCATGTAGTGGTATATTGGGAATGTCTTTGTTTTAAACAAAGTTGCTGCCTTGCATTTAGCGCCATTCCAAGTCTTTAAAACCAGCTGTTCAATTGTGGTCAGCATAAATTTCACTGTAACTCCATTAGGAAAAGAAAAAAAAGCACAGAATGAGAAATAATTAAAACCCTTCTAATGTGTTAAAGGAGGGTGTGTGAGGGGGAGTGGAATATCAGTGCAATCTCTTCCAGGTTTCAGATTAACTTTATTAATTGGTGCAAGTGAGATGCCCGTCTTTAAGGAATTCATTAGAGGTCCTGGTGATCCCTGAATTCCCTTGTGCTGGTGTGACTGCACTGCCTGGCTGTGGAAACAATGAGCTCTGATTCCTCAGGTGTTCCCCACTGCCTACAAGCCATCCAAAGCCCATAGAAAGCAGCAGCAGCATAATAAAATCAGGGTTTTTTTGTCCAAAGCATAATCCTGATGGGTGCATCATCAAAAACAGGACAACGGCTGTTTTGTACATAAAAACCTCAGATGGAGAACATCTCCCAGCTGTGTTTGCAGCATTCCCTTTGGCTTAATCTTGATTTTGCTGATGCTTATGAAGCATTGCAAGAGGCAAGAGTTCAACGACTCCCATCTGAAATAAGACATTTCTCTTTATTCCCAGCTAGGAATATTCCCAACTTCCTGGGAATGCAGCCTGCACACCAAGGTAGCACATCTGACAACAAATCTCCTTCTCAGGAAGGTTGCCTCCTTTCCTGGTGCTCCAGAAGATTGCATTTCATCTGCAGGGGGTCTGGAAGCAGCATTTGGATATTACAGTAAATATCTCCGTGGTTGGAAAGCAGTCCAAGCAAAATTTTTCGCTGTCTGCAGTCAAGCAGGGACTGGATCCATTCATTCCTCGAATTGCTCTGGTTTTGTAATGCAGGTTTTGCTGCAGGAAACAGGTAAAATGATATCCACAAGGCACACAGGAGAGAAAAGTAATGTACACATTTTACATTTTCATGGATTTATTACTAGTTAAAGATGCTCTCAGGGTGCTGGTGTGGTGGGGAATTATGGCTTTTCTGGTTAGCAGCCAGGCACAGCAGTGAACTCGGATCAGCCTGGCTTACCAGGGAGGCACACTTTCATGATTATCTCATTTTTTGTACTGCATTCATAGATATTTCCCCACACCAACTTATCAGACTGGGAAGATGTCCAGGACTCCAAACATCAAGGTCAGGAAAGCACATGATGAAGATGCTTGTCAAGACCTCCTGCCTGAGCTGGATGTGGCCGGGAACCCCTTAAATAAAGCAGTAAGATCTCATGAAATCAGAATAATTTCTACCTGCTCAGGCCTGGGTCACCCCTTGTGGAGTCAAAGTGAGTTCTGCTGATTGGCCAAGGGAGAGGGGATGGGCAAAGCGCTGCAGTTATGGATCTTCAGACCTGAGGGAAAAAATCTGGTTCCAAAGTTAACTGAGACATCCATCCCCGACCTGACTTTCTCTCACCCCAAGGACTCTTCCCTTGGGTGGAGCACAGAACGGCTTAGTTTTTATTGAAGTGAAACAGTAGGAAGGGATAACAGGGCTCAGGGGGCAGCAGGGACTGCTGAGTTGGCAACTTGAGGAGTTTTGAAAAGCCTGTGGCTTAACCCCAGATGAATTCACATTTTCTGAGTAATCTTCAAAGGCAAAGCTTGTTGCCATGCAGCAGCGATTCTCCCAAATCCCAGTCTTCCACAAGTACCAGTGACTGCTGCCCAGCTCTGCCTCAGCCAGACCCTCCAGGCTGCACCAAGACAAGGAGCAGAGTCTTGTTCTGGGAGAAAATCTGGAAATCCAGACAGCCTTTAAAATCCTAGGGGAGAGGATCAGGCTCCATTGCAAAGAAAGGAGCAATCTGCAGAAAATAACTATGGATTTCTACAGCAACACTGATTATTTCTCTTGTTCAAAGTATGAGTTTAAGAGCTGCTGCAAAGGGAAAGGGAGCTGTGAAAGCCTAAAGATTTTTGCCTGCAGCAAATTGTTGAAGATTGCATGCAAGATGTTTTCCATTACCATCTGTATGGCTGATTACCTTGTCAAATGAGCAGTTTGCCTTACCTCTCTCTCTGAGTGACCACACTCACACCTCCCTGGGGAGGGGACCTCTGCTGATAACAGACTATTGAATATCACTGCATGACTGATAAGAACTATAACATCCCATTGTGAGATGCTCCGCCCAGAGGGAGGAGCCAAGCATTGCTACCCCAATATAGTCTGAGATTCTAAAAACTCCAGCAGAGCTTCTCTCTGGGGGATTCACCAGAGGAACAGCATCTGCCTTTTCCTCCACTGGATCTCCAGAGGAAGGCTACATCCTTCTCTACAATTCTTCCTTACTCCAACAGAACCACACTTGATACTTCAGAGGACTGCAGCAACATTTTCAATCAGACTACCACCCACAGCCCCACCAACAGGGCGTCAGGTTGGGTTCTGACTCTGTCAGTGTTGTTCCAGTGGACTGCATTGTTTATTTTATTCTTTGTTTTCTTCCCTATTAAAGAACTGTTATTTCCTGCTCCCATATCTTTGCCTGAGAGCCCCTTAATTTAAAATTGTAGCAATTCGGAGGGGTGGGGAGGGTTTACATTCTCCATTTCAGGGGAGGCTCCTGCCTTCCTTAGCAGACTCCTGTCTTTCCAAACCAAGACACAAATTTATCCAGAAGATACAGTATATCCAGGGTTTCTTCCTTCAGATAATTTGTTGGTAAAACAAATGCAGCTTCAGCAACCTTGGACTTTTGTTCTCAGTAAAATAACTTGACTAGTAGATCAACCTTTGACTGTAAGTGTTCCTGTCATCCCTCAAAATATTTGAAATAAAAGGATGCTGGACCATGCTTTTAGAGTTGGGTCAAACAACTAGCTTCAAACGTGAGCAGTATCTGAGCTCTCAAGTGAATGCCTGGCTCAGTCACACCTCAGATCTTTAAATCTTTCTGGGGCTGACTTGGTTTTTGCCTGGTTGCTCCATGCACTGGTGCCAGCCAGGGAATTGTATTACTGTGAAAAGTGATGTGCTTTTGGTTATAGACCCCAGTCCAGGGGAGTTTTTACTGCAACAAAACCTTTTCACACAGTTTTTCCCAGGGAAAACAAAATCTTCTTGAGCTCCAGATGAGGGGAATGACACAGACAGTAACAGTCAGTGAAATGGACAAAGCCTGAAAAAGATTAAACCATGCTGTGTTAACATGGATTGACAGTATTTTTAAGAGGAGGATGGGAAAGAATTATCTATTTTGAGGAAGAAATTATAAAAATATGTGGGAAAAGGGAGAAAGGGCATGGGTTGGACTTGATGATCTTTGAGGTCACTAGGTCGCTTCCAACCTAGTCATTCTGTGAATTCTGTGAAAGTGTTTAATTGTATGTGTAGTGAATGCAAATGTGCGTGTGACACCAGAAATCAGGTGAAGGAGAAACTGCACGTTCTTGAAACTCATAGGAATACTGCTCTTGGAACTTCCCTGATCCACCCAAAAATGGACTGGGCTTGGAGGAGCACAGGAGAGAACAACAAACCCATTAAATTTCTCTGTCACTGATTTCTGACAGGCTCTGAAATTTATTGATTGATCCACCACACCCTGATTCGGAAAAAGACTTGAACTGACAATAATGGAAAACTAAATCCAGTCATTTTGTATTTTGCTTAGTAATAGGATTTCTGGAATGGGGAACCTTGAGAGGGTTAGGATTAGGAACCTGCTTGCATGTAATTAAGCTGTTGTCTTGGTTTGGAAAGACAGGAGTCTGCTAAGGAAGGCAGGAGCCTCCCCTGAAATTGAGAATGTAAACCCTCCCCACCCCTCCGAATTGCTACAATTTTAAATTAAGGGGCTCTCAGGCAAAGATATGGGAGCAGGCAATAACAGTTCTTTAATAGGGAAGAAATAAAAAGGATAAAATAAACAATGCAGTCCACTGGAACAACACTGACAGAGTCAGAACCCAACCTGACACCCTGTGGGTCAGGGTGTTGGTGGTAGTCCGATTGAAAATGTGGCTGCAGTCCTCTGAAGTATCAGGTGTGATTCTGTTGGAGCAAGGGGAATCTGTAGAGAAGGATGTAGTCTTCCTCTGAAGATCCAGGAGGAAAAGGCAGCTGCTGTTCCTCTGGGGAATCTCGTGGAGAACAAAACTGAACTGCAATTTCAGAATCTCAGAGTATATGGGGTAGCAGTGCTTGGCTCCTCCCTCTGGGCGGAGCATCTCACAATGGGATGTTATAGTTCTTATCAGTCATGCAGTGATATTCAATAGTCTGTTATCAGCGGAGGTCCCCTCCCGAGGAAGGTGTGAATGTGGTCATTCAAAGAGAGAGATAAGGCAAACTGCTCACTTGACAAGGTAATCAGCCATACAGATGGTAATGGAAAACATCTTGCATGCAATCTTCAACAGCTGTAAAAAATCCCTTTTGTCAGGACTGAAGGGATGTTCCTTCCAAATCAACCTGCACTAAGATCCTCTACAGCCCATCCCTCTCTGTCCCATCTTGGTGGGATCTGATTCCAGATCCCCATTTTCTGCTGGAGCAAATCTTTACATCTTAATTGTTATGCTGTCAAACAATTACATTAATTAGTGTTCCTCACCATCCTACCCCGTGTTCCTGGTAGATTTCCACCAATACTTTCAACCCAATGTGTAGTGAAGTAAAAAGGGCAGCTCTGAGACAGAGAAAAAGTCCTATTGTGCATTACATTTGCTGTAGGTTTTTCTTTCCCAAACTGTCAGCTATCTACAAAATGTTTGTATTCAGGTTTTAATTAATAGTACAGCTCAGCTTTTAAAATGGCTGCATGATGATTTCAACCAACCTGTTTAAGATGGGATCCCCCTTAAAAATTGGCCAAAGTTTCTAATAATTTCTAAGAGTAACTTCCATTCTTTAAGCAAAGAGAACTATGTTTCTTCCAAACTCTTTCCATCAGTAGATATTGATCACTTAACCAAGCCAACCTTTCAGCTGTGAAAGGCATTTGATTAAAATTTCCCTTGGCAGTGCCTTGGGTTAGATATTTTATCATCATCATGAATACTAAAGCCCCATAATGTAAAAAAAGGAAATTAAATGAGGAGCAGTAACCTTATGAAAGCAGTGGAAAATTGTGTATTAAATGCCAGACGCACTCTTAGATACTCCTGGCCCACTTTACATATTGTACAGTCAGTTAAAAGAAAATCTCAGGGCTGAAAAAATTCTATTTAATTTAAGCATTCTGAGTAGCACCTATAAATCTCACTGAGTTTGTTACGAGGCTGCAGATTTTCTGCTGTGTTCTTGTGGTAATTGGAATTCTCTCTCTGCTTCAAAAAACTGGGAGTGTTTGAAAAGTGTCAGCTTTCTCTCTTGTTTTTACCAGAAAACTCCCCACCACATGGGTCGAGAGCTGGTATTCCAGATAAATCTCACTGCAGATGAGTCAGCTGCAGAGGAGGGGAGCACTGCTCAAGTATCTTTCTGTAGAAAGAAAAAAAATTCAACAGGATTTGAATTTTTCAACAAAAAGATTCAACAAAAAGGCAGAAGGCAGTACTTTATTTAGCAGGGAGGCAGCAGTGATGATCAGAGCTGATATTTATTGGTGAGGCAGCAGTGATGATCAGACATGACAAAGGATGATGGGGTTTTTTGTGTTATAACCAGGAAAACGTATCTATTGCAAGTGATCCATTCTGGCCCTGAAAAGTCTATCAGTGGCTGGTTTAACCCTTTCTTATGGTGTTCTTTAATCTGTTTCAGCATGGAACTCTTTGGAAGACAATCCCACTTGTTGTATTGCATCTAGCTGTCCTTGCACAAGGTGATAGGAGAAATCTTACTGAGTCGCTGGATGGTGTGGTCCCCTTTCCTGTCAGATTGTTTCTTCCCCCGGGTGTCCCTTTCCATACCTGGTTCGGTGGTCTGTCCTATGGGTGGCCCCTCCCCATTGGCATCCCATTGGCCACGGTCCTCTTTCCCCGTCCCCCTCTCCCCTGGGCACAAAACCCCACAGCAAGCGGACCGCGCCCTCTTTTCTACCTGGGTGGTTGTACCACCCGAGTGTCCTGTCTCAAGCCAATAAACGGATACCCACACCCACGTGGGAAAGAGCGCTTCTCGTCTTTTGTCCTTTGTCTATGCTGGTTCCGTGCTGGGCTTGAGTTCGGGCTGGCCAGATTGGACTCATATAAGCCCAGAAACCTGCAGAACGCAGCACCCACTAATGCCCCAGTGGGTTTGATTGTGTGTTTCTCCAAAACAACACCAATTTTTAAGTTAATGATGCAGAGTTGCAGCCACAGTCATTCAGAGAAAATGAAAGAGGAAGAGCAGCAGTGCTAAGACCAGGTGGTTTCAAACCCATGAGATTTAATGCTGATTTATATGTCCCCCTTGACAGCAATAAGAAACCAACAGCCGACTCAGAGTTTCTTGCTAAGCAGGATTTGAGTGTCTAATTATCGTATTTGTGGATAAAACTTTGTTGTAAAAGAAGAGGTCAAGGGGTGCATGCACCAGAATTTCCTATTTGAATCCACTGTAAGGTGAGCTTTAATTAGAGTTATGTCTGTAGAATGGCTGTGCCTAGGGGCAGGGTATTTTTGAATCCCACTCCTAGCAAAATTACTTTCAGTGGGTTTTCAAAACAGATGGATGGAGAGCTGTGCTGGCAGAACTACATCCCTGAAAGGTAAACCTGTCAGAATGCAACCTGAAACACAGAACATTCACTCTGCCATTTGTTGAGGTAAATATTTATTGGCCCCTGCAACAGTAACCTGCCCAGGGGGCTCGCAAATTCCTGCAGAAGATGTGGAAGCAGCAACAACCGCGGGAGCAGAAGCTGCCCAGATTTTCATTGGTTCCTCTCCCCATTTCAGCTCCCAGTTTACAATGTCTGGATGATAGCCCAGCCATAAGCAAGCTGGCTGTTCATCCAGCGTGAAATGATTTTTTGAATTTGTACCCATTATTTGAGGCAGGAAAAAACCACCACTCTCCCTGTTTACTGTGCCAGAAAAGAGCTTCCAGTAACACCAGGATGTTTGGAAAAGAAAGCTGAATCTGGCTTTGTTTTGCTAACTCTGTGAATCTGCTTTGCAGCTTCTTCAGGATGTTTGTTTGCCTCATTTTCTTTCAGCTAATTACTTAGGTATCATGGTCTTGCCTAAAGCATCTGACAAAAGAGTTTAGAACTCGTTAACAGCTGACTTTCAATTGGATTGTGATTCCTTAGCAGGAAAACCAGAGGTTCTGCCAGAAAGAGCCAGTGGGGTTTTTCTGTGCCTTTCAGACCTCAATATTCTTCGAGGCAGCAGAGGATGCAATTCCTGCAGCCACATTCCAGCTGAAGACAAAACTGGCAGGTACTTCCATGTTTTCCCATCCATCCTGAATGGATGAGGTTGGAAAGGACCACTGGTGGTTTGTAGTGCAACCCTCTGCTCCAGATCACATTTCTCAGGTTTGTCACAGGACTGTGGCACAAGACAAAGCCTGGGTAATGACGTCACATTGGTAGTGTCCTCCTCAGATAAAAGAGGTCTTTAGACAAGGAACTGACCTTTCAAAAAAGTTCTTCAATTCTATTCTCTTCTATTTAATTGCTGCTTGCACACAGATGAACTTTTGGTTAATTCTTAGTCCTGATGATGGCAGTTGAATAATTGTCCCCCTTTGTGTGTGTGTGTGTGTGTGTGTGTGTGTGTGTGTGTGTGTGTGCGTGGAGACTTGTCCTTTAAGGTTAAAGCATATCAGTGAGGCAACTATAACCAATTCTGTTTTAGTGGTTATTTTCAATTGTAAATGTAAAAAACCCCCTTCCTCTACTGATAATTCACTTAATGGCAAGCCATAGGCAAACCCATTAATGCATAATGTAAATTAAAATAACTCTTTCATTTCCCTGGTTGGAAAAGGTTGATCTAAACATGACATTTTAATCTTATTTAGAACTATGGATGACTTGGTCCTGCAATTAAATCCTCTTACAACCTCATAATCCATCAGTAATCCAACCACCACTGACTTGCTACATACCAGGAAACACTGCAAAATGCGAGATGTTTGTGAAACTGCCAGAATAAGAAGGCATTATCAGCCTTTAATAACAGAAATCTGGGAATCCCAGAAAGGTTGGGGTGTGAAGGGATCTCAAAGCCCATCCAGTGCCCCCCCGCCCCGCCAAGGTCAGGGACACCTTCCACTGTCCCAGGTTGCTCCAAGCCTCATCCAGCCCTGCCTTGGACACTTCCAGGGATGGGGCAGCCACTACCTGTTCCAGTAGTTGCCCCTGGATGGTTGGGTTGTGGAACAGGTTCTTTCCTGAAGATGGAGAAACCTAAGTACAGCCTTAACTCTTCTGCAACAAAGCAGGAAGGAAAGTAAACTTCATCCCCAGTGCCACATTCTGATTTCCACAGCATGCTGTTCCTCAGGATCCTCTGGGACCTCTGCTGGTGATATGAGAAGATGCCACAGCCCAGCTGGAGACGTTGATTCCTTTCACTGCTGACAATAATGAGATGAGCAATGCTTGTCCTTTATAGGAAGGGCTTTCCCCAGAGCTCCTGTGGGACCAGCAGAAGCTTCCAAGCACTGAATGGCCACACCTCTCCCATGTCCCTGGGTGCTGATCAGCCCCCACCACACTGGGAACACCTGGCTGTGCTAGACCTGCAGAGGCTGGTGCCTGATAAACCAGCAGAGCCCAAATGATTCATGTCCTCTGAGCTGCTACAGAACAAACACTGTCACCCACAGAGCCCTGCACCAACAAAAGGGTTTTTTCAGAGGCAAAGGACATCTGCTGTCAGTAGAGTGGGACGCAGATGGGACATATTGTACCCAGGCTGCCTGTCGCTGATTGCAGTGTGTGCTGTTCTCTTTACATCCAGATAAGCTGCCTTTTGATGACAAATATTCAAAACCGCTTTCAGAATGAAGGCTCAGCACTTCATTCTGTGGTTTTCACAGGGGTCCCACAAGCACAAAGTTCTGAAATAAGCAGGGTTCACCCTGGCTCTGAGCATCCTGCAGAGGTGAAGCCCAGAGTGACTCTTCCGGAAGCCAGAAATTCAGAATTTACAATTATTTGAGATGGACTGTCTCTGCATTAGATATTTTAGCAATATGTGATAAGAACTCCTTGTTCTGGCAAGACTGAAACCTAAAGGAGAAGCCAGATGTTAATGCAGATTCACATTATTTTTATTTTATTGCTATATTTTTATAATTATTTTATATTATTCTCACCCCAGTCTCCAGATGCTTTGCAATAGGAGGAGCTGCATCCTCTCTTTTTCTACATTTTGTTCATAATATTCGGTAAAGTGAGAAAAACCATTGATTTAACTAAGTTACTTCCATCTGTATCTCTGTACATCTCCTCAAGGACATGCAATTCAACTTTTCCATCGCTCCCAGGGACAGTGCAAAGGTCACTCACCCATTCCGATCCAGTTTCCCATTTTGCTCTTAGACCTGCAGCATGTTCCTCCTCTGGCCTCCAACCCACCTCCAACCTCTTCTAGGGAGGCCTAATTTGGTTTTTTGCAGTCTGACCCGAAACAAGCCCAAGTTGACATCTTTTCCCTTTGACTTCAGTAAGTGCTCCATGAGATCCTTCAAACCCAGCCCTGCTCACAGTTCTGCTGCACTGATGGAAATTCATAGACTGCAGCAGAGTTAGGATAATGATGCTGTTGTAGAATAAGAAGTCAAGGCATCAGTGATGAAACTGAAAAAATAAACTTTGACTTCAAAGTCCACTTCAGCCAGGGATTGTGCAAACATTCTCACAAAAAGCAACGCATGAAGGGAACAAGGAAAATAAACTCTCAAACAGTTGTTCCAGCAGTTGCAGGCACTGGTCCTGTGATTCCATGAATGACAGAGAGCCAAAAATATTTACTCATTTTGAAGTATTTAATTATGTTCAGCTGTGCTTTAAAGAGAACACACTGGCATGTAATTTCTCATGGAGGGAAAAATCTACTCTTTATGTCATCAGCAGGTATTTTATTTTACTTCCCTGAACCCCATGTCAGCAGCAAGAAGACATTTCTGATCCATAGAAATTCCCAGGAGGAGTTAGTGACACAAACAGCGAGAGCCTGGGCAGCAGCAGGAGCAGGGGAGCGGCATGCTCTTCCCACGTTCCATTGGTGGCTCTGATGACAAGTCTTTGGCATACTGGGACACTCATTGGAGCCAAGAGACCATGGGCAAACTTCACCATTTCTATTTCTGTGATCTGTAGTTTTTTGGGATTTTTTTTTTTAACAATTTGATGCTCCTTTTTCTGATGAAGCAAGTCTTTGGTTTTTTTCTAGTCAGACTTTCCTTGTCTGTTTCCTGGAACCTGACATGGCTCAAGCAAATCCAAGTGCTTACAATGTGAGCTCCATTATTTACCATAAAACAAGAGGAGAAGCACATGTGACATCCCCATTCCCATGGCTGTTCTGGCATCAAGGGAACCACAGATAAATTATCAGCCCTCCTGACTGTCTGACAGTAAAGTTCTCAAGAATTACCTTCTCCAATAAATTATTGAAATGTGAATTTTATTTGCTATAATCTCAGAATGTCTCGGCATTGGCAATATAAAATTTAATAGTAATTCCTTGCACTTTCTGTTCTGTGGATGAGAGGTGCTTTGTAAACATAAAAGGACAATTATTTCCAAAGATCTCCATGTGATGAGTGCTGGAGGGCCCTAGATGCACCTTTCTTTTCCTCCTGTGGCAAATATATTTTCAGATTCTCCTGTGCCTTGTTTGAAAGACAGTTGTCTGCCAAGGAAGGTGGGAACCTCCCCTGGAATTAAAAATGTGACCTCCTTCCCTCCAAATTATTATAATTCTGAAATTAAGGGGCTTTCAGGCAAAGACATGGGAAAAGGAATAAGTGTTCTATACTAATACATGTATGTATAACAAGGCAAAAAACCAACAACTGCGGCATTAACACCAAACAGAACACATACCCAGCACCAGCTGTGTTCATTATGTTCATTCTGTTCATTAACACCAAACAGAGCACACATCCAGCACAGCCCACTCCCGGCTGCAGGCACTTTCCCCTTTGGTGCAGTTCCAGGCAAATCCGCCAGAGGCGCTGGTGGCTCCTGGCCTGTTAGGGTGGCTGCCATGATTCCCCCGCGAGTGCAGGGGGCGCTGTGGCGCAGCCGCCTCTCTGCGCGTGGGTGATGGTGGGCGAGACTGCGGGGGAGATGGAGCAGGGGCTTCCTTTACAAACCCACCCCGGCAGCTGGTCCCGGTACCCCTCTGGATGGTGAGATGGGCTGCAGCAGGAACGTCAGAGCAGTGGCTGGAACAGCAGAGGCAGTGTGAAAAACGCCAGTCACTTGTTTTTAAAATTTAAAGTTTAATAGTAATAAAATGGTATAAAAAGAGTAATATAATTAGAGTAATAATAATTTGGACAATTTGGATTAGGACAATATGAGACAATAGAAACAAAGAGTTACGGATGTCCGGGTACTTTTTTCTGGGCAAAATAAGCCTGGAAAAGGACAGAGGATTAACCCATAAAAACAACTGCCTGTTGCATATTCATACACCTCATACATGATGCATAAATTCCATTCAAATACAGGATTCTGTCTGGTCAGTGTCAGCTTCTTCCTCTTAATCCTGACGGTGTCTTCAAGACTGAGCGAGCCGAGAAGAAGTTAGTTTCTTCTGATAATGGAGCAATAAATTCTCTTTCTCTGAAAGATTTAGGTGTCCTGTGACTGCTATCCCGCTGCGAGTTTTCTCTTAAAAGAAGTATTTTACATAGCATAGTTTCTATTTTGACATTATGTTATAACCTAAAACTATATTTAACACACTACTTAAGAAAATTAATACAGCATAACTTTCTAACATAACAGATATTCATTTTAATATTTGCAAAAAGCCAATCATAAAATATGCATTTTTCACAGGCAGGCACACCCAGGACAGCAAACTAAGCGTAGCAAGGACTACTCACCATAGTGGTGACAGGAGCCGCTGGGACTTGGGCAGACAGGGGGTGTGGAGTGAAAGTGTAACAAAAAGCTCTGAAGCAGCGGCAGAAAATAGTGGGGCTGGGCAGAATATGGCTCCTTTGGACGGCCCACCAAATGGGCAATGGATGTTCCCAGGGCAGGCCACAGCATGGAGGGGAGCACTCCAGGCGCAGCACGTGCCGGCCCTGGGCTCCTGGGCAGCAGAGCAGCACAGAAGCAAGCTGGCAAGCCCCAGTCACACTGCCAATGGTAAAAGAAAAGAAAGACACAGGCAAAATCCACAGGGCAACAATATATCTGGCAGGCTCCCACTCTGCATGGCTCTTGACTCGATCACCTACTGGAAGGAAGCAGCAGCTCCTGGCCTCCAACCCTCGCAGGGTCCTGGACTGTCTCTCACCCATCACGATACTCCTGGAGCCAGGGGAGACAGTGACCATTCCAGACACAAAACAAAAACAAAAAAAAATGAGCATGGGATATAAACTGTTACCAAGGCATCCTATTCCTGATTTCACAATTATTGCCATTTCCATGGCATCTTTCAGTTGTGTTGATCCATCTGATTGTGTGGCCATGATTTAAATGGGATTTTGGGAACAGCTCTGGCTGAAATATTCATATCTGCTTCACAGCAGAGTTTGAACAAGGGTGTGGACTGATGATAGGGCAAGGGAGAATGATTTTTTACTGTGAGAGGCCAGGATTAGAAGGGATATTGGGAAGAAATTCCTCCCTGTGAGGGTAATGAGGGGCTGGGATGGAATTCCCAGAGCAGCTGGGGCTGCCCCTGGATCCCTGAAAATGTCCAAGGCCAGGTTGGATGGGACTTGGAGCAGCCTGGGATAGGGGAAGGTAATCTGACCCTGTCCAGGAGATGGAACTCAATGGGCTTAAAGTTCCCTCCAACCCAAACCATTCCCTGATTTTGTGGTGGATGCAGCAAATCTGGAGTTATCCTGCTGTGGGGAAAGCATTTTCTGTCCAAGGGGAAGGGATGACGGCAGGAGATATTAGGTGGAAGCAGGATGTGCATATCAAGCAGGAGCAAAAACAGCACAGGGGGAACAACCAGGTACCTAAAGTCTGGTTTATGTTTAGACACTTCAGTGGCAACAAAGAGATGAAGACTTTTCAAGATACAGAGCAGGGATTTGGAAGAGTACCTTTGCATAAAAGGTGCCAAATTCCTGTATCAAGGTATGGAACTGAGAGGGAAGATATGTGCTAATGTCTTTAAAAATAATGTGATGGGTGAAGACATGGGTGTTAAAGTCTTTGAAATGGGTCTTAATGGTTCTACTGACTTTGGACAACAGGTTCATTGCAGAGGCCAGACAGCTTGGCTCCTGAAACAGTCAAGGGTCTGCACAAGCCTCAGCTTTGGGGTAAAACAGTAGGTTTAAGAGGGGATAAGGGGTAGGCGGTTCGGAAATACTCCACCTTCGCAGTGCCTCATCTAGTGGGAAAAGGAAGAGGGCTACATGCGGTCGGGAGTTTAGGATGAAAGGGAGGCTGTGCCCCACAAAACCTCGAGAGAGAAAACCCTGTGGATGTGTGCCCCGGTGGACTCTCTCCCTTTATTCAAATGAAGTTGAAAGACCCCTCTGTCTTCTTTTTTTTGACATAAACCTCTGGCGTTTGTGGATTTTCCTGACAAAACCATTCTAATAATGCTTCTATTTTTTTCATCCCCAGGTTCCAAATATATCTCCTGCTCTATTTACCTGATTAGTTTTAGTGATTTTAATGATTCTTTCCCCCTGATTTTTCCTGTGTGTTTCCATCACCTCTGTCTCAAACTGTGTCAGCTTGCTGTATGCTACTTTTAAAAGGTTTGTAGTGTGTGCCCCATGAATGCTGAAGAAAATGAATCCATTAATATTAACACATTAGGAACAACTGTCAGAGCAAAATGCCAATGTGTTGGATGGCACTGGAAGCAGCTTTGGTTTGCTTTCCAAACATCTTTGCAGAAAAGTGTTTTGCCAAGGAAGACAACAAAGAGGAAGAAGAGAGAGTGTTAAATACAGAATGTATTTCTACATGGTGTTGATATCCTTGAGGACATGGGTCATCCAGGCAACAGGAACAACCCGGGCAGATCTCAGAGCTGAATATGGGATAGGAATAGTAAATCTTAGAAGGAAGAAATACTAATAAATAGTTCAGTTAATAGGTTGTGAACAGCCAGGGATGACTTATTCAAGGATGGGCTCTGAACATAGAAATTCAAAGTAGATGCAATTCTTAAAAATCCAAGTCCGTACTAAATCCTTTGAAAAGAGCTGAGGGAGCTGCATGGACCTACAAGCAGCTCACCCAGTGCTCCAAGAGCCTTTTCCTCATTATGCAGCTGGACAAAGGAAGAACATGAAGACAGAAGGATTTATCTGTTTTGTCAGCGGAGGACTGACAGAAACACAGCAAGAACAAGTTAAACCTTGCTGTGGCAGGATGTCTACAACCCCCTTCCCCCACCCTCCCCCCCAGATGCATAAAGAGATTACCCTCCGGGGTAAGAGGTCCAGCAAAGGCTCATCTCTGGTGCCAAAAGGGCTCAGGCCTCAGCTGAGAATCAAGATCTTAGTCTGGAGAGCAGATGTGGGAAGAGATAAAGGAAATTTTCTTGACTAAGAGACACTGTTTTGCAAACTATGAATGACACATGAGTTATCACAGAAGCAGAAGCCTTCTACACACACACCCTGAATGTGTGGGAGATCTCTCCCTGGAGTCTGGATGCAGATTCCATGGTTACTTCTGTGCGGATTGAGGGAAAGGATCTTGATGCGTGCCCCACCAACAATTGGATGGTAAGATACATTGAATCCTAAGTTATATTATTTCTTCGCTAGCTGTAACATCAACAGGTACCTTTAACCTTGCGCTATAACATTAACAGCTACCTTCTTTTGTCCTCTTTCCTGTGTAGTATTAGTTTGTTTTAAGTCTTATGTCTGTTAATTTCCTGTCTATTAAATAAATAATTTAGTCTATACTAAACCAAATCAGGCATTATTAAAGAACTCATGAATGAGAGTGGGTTTTGGTGGGCTGGCCACCTCAAAAAAGCTATTGCCTGCTGCCAGAGGCCTGGGCAAAAGGCAGGCCTTATCTAAACCCCACATCCATTCATAACAGATATCCGTCTCACTAGGCATAATTGTTTTCCCTGTGATAGATTTCCCTGTTCGATTCCAGGTCATTTGAGCAATAAGACTCTTGAATCCCTTTGGGAATTCATGTGGGAAATGGATTTGTAGACAATTCTCAAAGTTTGACAGAAGGTTCACATAGTATGCATCTGTATGCAAACTTTGAGATAAGAATTTGTCTAACCATTCAGAGTTCATCCACAAACAACTTCAAAAACTGAGAGATTTAACAAATCAAATTAAAACAGATGATAGATCATCGTTAGACAACTTGTTTGAAGAATAGAGTTTTTCACTGTCCTGGTTTCAGGCAAATTTGGGAGAAAACCTCCAAAGGGGGCCACTCCAGAAAGCAAACCCACACAGCCCCTCCCGCCAGCCAGGTCAGGAAGGTCTCCTTGGAGAGAAGTGGAAAGAACCTGTTTATTTAACAGGCACAGCACCCCCCCAGCACACAAAATGAGCAATACCAGATGACACCACTCTTTCACCACTCTGAAAAAGATGAAAAATTCAGAAAGTCTGTCCTGGGAGTGGTCGTTCTGTTATCAGTCCCTCCGGTGCTGGGAATAGTTGCTGCAGGCCACAAGGTGCAAACTCTCAGTGTTTCCCAGGTCCCAGTCCAGAGCAGGCTCAAGTGATTCCAAGAAAGGGAAAGAAAAACAGTCCAAGGAAAAAATCAGACTGCTTAGCTAAACTAACTAACAAGCAGAAGCAAAAGCAGGAGCAAAGCAGAAGCAAGAGCAAAGTGAAAAGCAAAGCAAAAAGCAAAAGCAGCACCATGTACTGCCCTGTATTTGTGTCCTGCCAGCCGTGGGGGAGCAG
>NW_005054515.1:0-6696 GCF_000277835.1 Geospiza fortis
GAACCAGGGCTGGTCACTTTTGTTTCCCAGAGAAAGCGCCGGTGTTTTTATTTGGGGCCTGTGGCCCGTAGTGGCCGGGGAGCTCCTGAAAATCCGCGATACGCAGGATGCCTCCCAGACCCAAGCTGGCCCCAGTGCCAACTCAGGCTGGTTTGGTAGTACCCATGGAGTCCTCCAATCTGCCATCAGGAACCGCCGCTGGTGACTTTTGTTTCAGAGGGAAAGGGCTGGAATTTGTGTTTGGGGCCACTAGCCAGCTGGTTCCTGAAAATCGGCGATACGCAGGATGCCTCCCAGACCCAAGCTGGCCCCAGTGCCAACTCAGGCTGGTTTGGTAGTACCCATGGAGTCCTCCAATCTGCCATCAGGAACCGCCGCTGGTGACTTTTGTTTCAGAGGGAAAGGGCTGGAATTTGTGTTTGGGGCCACTAGCCAGCTGGTTCCTGAAAATCGGCGATACGCAGGATGCCTCCCAGACCCAAGCTGGCCCCAGTGCCAACTCAGGCTGGTTTGGTAGTACCCATGGAGTCCTCCAATCTGCCATCAGGAACCGCCGCTGGTGACTTTTGTTTCAGAGGGAAAGGGCTGGAATTTGTGTTTGGGGCCACTAGCCAGCTGGTTCCTGAAAATCGGCGATACGCAGGATGCCTCCCAGACCCAAGCTGGCCCCAGTGCCAACTCAGGCTGGTTTGGTAGTACCCATGGAGTCCTCCAATCTGCCATCAGGAACCGCCGCTGGTGACTTTTGTTTCAGAGCGAAAAGGCCGGTGTTTATATTTGGGGCCCTGTGGCCCGGAGTGGCCGGCTGTCCCCCATCCATCTGTTGCACCAACTTTGCTGGCAGAGCCTTTGGTGCAGTGCTGCGACCCTGGGAGGTGGGAATCACCTCTGAAACCACCTCAGCAGCACCTTGCTGGTGCCCAAAGAGCAGCAGGAACACGATGCTGTTCCATCTTTAAGGCCTCTTTCCAACCCAAACCATTCTGGGATTCCCTGAAACCCAAGTGGCCACTGGGGGCTTGGGGCTGAGCTGATCCTGCCCCTCCATGTATGCCCCTGAGGAAAAACACAAACCCTGCCTTTGAAACCTTGCCAGCCAGCTGCAGGCATGCCCGGCTGCTGTTCTCCTTTTTCTTTGCTTTATGGAGTAATTTGTACTATATTTACACAGCAGTGATAAACAGTTTTTAAAATGGAAGCAAAGAAAAATGCTGCTGGATGAATTGTTACAAAAAAGCCCTGTTTGCCATTCCAGCAGGGGGAAAAAAATTGGGATAAAAATCACCATCCTAGGGACATGCTGTTCATCAGATCTGGGTATTTTTTCCCTTGATTTGTGTGCTTAATGTGAGCAGAAGAAGTCGCAGATGCATGCTGAATTCTGCAGGGAACATATGCATGCATTTAAATCATTTACAGCATTTACTGGTGCAATTGTAAAGCACATTATTTTTCTGCATTTGTAATTAGGCTCCAAACAGATGGTGAAGGACTGTAGCTCCTGATTAGACAGCCTTGTGCTCTGTTGGACGGCGCTGCGAGAACAAACTGAGATGAGAAACTTCTCCTCCTCATTTATCACGCCAGGGCGGGGGAGTGCAGGAGCTCTGGGTGTGAATTCCTGGAGCATTCCTGGGCAGAGCTGTGCCAGCCATTCCTCTGCCATCTCCCTGCTGATGGATGGGGCACCCGGACCCCTTCCCCATCCTGGATTTTGTGACCCAGCCTGGCTGCACAGCTCGGGACACCCGGCAGGGTGGGATGGAGCTGCTGTGACAAACACCTCGGGAGTGAGGCAGGAGTGGGAGGTGAGAAGGGTTTTTAAAGCTGGAATGGCGTTGTCAGAGGAGTGATCCCACCTGCCTGGCCTGGGGAGAGCTTTCCTCCTCTCCTGGGGGCAACCTTGAACCTTCAGCAGCACCATGGGCTCTGCACTGGTTCCTCCTGATGCCTCAAGTTTGAGCTTTTCTATTTTTCATATTCTGTGCTGCTTTTGTGTGTGGGCCTGGGCTTCACATTAAGGGATGGTAAGCTGTGCACAGAGCAGGAAGACAAAACAATTCCTGCTCCAGCTGGGCACCAAGGACAAATGATCCAAATCTCAGGCCCAAGAGCACAAACAACTGGACTGAAGAGAGAAAAACAAGCAGGGTGGGACTGCATGGGCTAAAGCTGGAATTGGACAATTAACTCCAATATGCAAATGGACCAGAACCTATAAAAGTGACAGACCCCGTGAGCAGTTGTGCATTTTGTGACCATTTTGGTTCATCTTGGGTTCGTTTTGTGACCATTTTGGTTCATCTTGGGTGCAGCCCTGGCTGGGCTCTTGTGCTGCCCAAGGTGGATCCATGGAGGCCTTTTAATAAATCCCTGCTTTTTTCTTTAACTCTGTCCAGTCTCTGTTCTAGGCCAAGGCATCACCAGCACTCACTCTCCTTCCAGGAGTCCCCCTTGCTCCTGTCACCCTGCTGTCCCCTACTCACACAGGGGACAATTTATCCCATGCTATTTGCCCTTTGCCCTTTTTCCTGCAGCTTCTTGTTTTCCTAACTTGCCTCCTGAAATCACAAAGGTCAAAATGGGTTAAATGGAAACCACCTGATCAAAATGGGTTAAACAAGAGGCAACTGAAGAGCAGAGCGAGGCAGAAGAGGAGCACGGTGTCAGTGTGAGACCCTGGGTGAGCAGCACAGGATTCCCTTGCCCAAAATTCCTTTGTGTTCCCTTTGCTGTGGAGAGGGGTGGCCACCTTCTGTTGGGGTTTTATCTTGAATTTCACTGTGTTAGCAGTGAGGTTATCACAGGTTTAAGGCCAGGGCTGGCCAGCAGGGAGCTCATCTTCCACCTGGCACAGCCCCCTGGTGATCCCTGACCCCTAACAGGGACCAAGCAGCTCCAAGGGCACTGCAGGGAGGCTGGCTGTGAAAAACACCAATCACTTGTTTTTTAAAAAAATTTAAAGTTTAATAGTAAAAAAGTTGTTATAAAAATAGCAATATAATTAGAGTGATAATAATTTGGACAATTAGGATTAGGACAATATGAGACAATAGAAACAAAGAGTTACAGACAGTCCAGGTACCTTTTCTGGGCAAACCAAGCCCGAAAACGGACCCACGTTAACAGAGGATTAACCCTTAAAAGCAACAGCCTGTTGCATATTCATACACCTAATCCATAATGCAGAAATTCCATTCAAACACAGGATTCTGTCTGGGCAGTGTCAGCTTCTTCCTCTGAATCCTGACTGAGTCTTCAGGGCTGAGCAAGGTGGGAAGAACTCGATAACGGAGCAATAAATTCTCTTTCTCTGAAAGATTTGGGTGTCCTGTGGCTGCTACCTCATTCCTTTCTTTAAAAAAAAGTATCTCACATGGCATAGTTTCTATTTTAACATTATGTTATAACCTAAAACTACATTTAACACACTACTTAAGAGAATTAACACAGCATCACTTTCTAATATAGCACATGTAATATTTATTTGAATATTTGTGAAAAGCCAATCAGAAAAGACACGTTTTTCACAGTGGCCCAGCCGAGGGTATGGGGACAGGGGACACGGGCAGGGCTGTGCTGTGGGTTCTCTGTGCCTGTAGATGGCACCTTTTCCTCTGCAGAGGAAGAAAGAACAAACCTAAAGAGGGGAGGGGACAATCCCAAGCAGGGCTCAGAGCTGGGAGGGGAAAGGTTCTTCAGGTGTGTGGCACCAAGTGACCCAGGGCTGTCCCACGGGTGTCCCCTCACTGTGCCTGTTGATCCTGATCACCTGGATCATCACTGAACCCTCTCCAAGTTTATAGGAAATCACAGGGGCTCAGTGAAAAGTGCTTCCAGCTGCACAGGGAGTTGCTCCAAATGGGATTTTTTTTATCCCCATTAACCCATTGTGGCCCTAACAAGCCCAGCCTGGGGCTGCAGTGTGCTCTCAGTGCCCCTAAAAGGGGACAGATCCTTCTGGCCCCATCTAGGGACAATTCTGCAAGGTCTGGGCTGAAAAGGCGAGCCCAGTTTCTGCTGTCTCCATGAGATCACCTTACAACAATGCAATTTGAAACCCAGCACTTCTCTATTTCTAAAGAAAAAATTAAAAAAAAAAAAAAAAAAGCAGAACAAACCCAGCTGCTCTTTCAGTTCTTTTCTTCTTCAGAGACAGAATTCCAGCACTCCCTGAATTTTGCTCGGCTTTCTCACCAGCCTCCTTCACTCAGAAATTCCTAAAAAAAACCCAGCGTGATCCTAATATTGGCCCTAAAATTCTGTGTGAAATGGACCTGGAAATTAATTTCACACCGGAAAAGCCAGCTCAGTGTCAGCCACAGCACAGGTGGTGGTGGGAAAGAAAACCCCAAGATGGCTCTAGAAATTAATTCAGTGGCTTGGATGAGAGGGAGCTGCCACCATCCCAACCCACACTGCACCTGGAATGCTGTGGGAGAGGGAGGATGCCACCATTCCCCTGGGGCTTGCGGTCTGGGAGGACAAAATCCCCCCCAAAAATGGGAGCAGGGGGCATGGGCTGCTTTTTATGAGCACAAAACCAGCCCTGCACTTTTACACGGATCTTATTTAATTAAAAAAAAAGGATGGTAGTTTGGGAAAGCCCTTCCAGGGACCCTTGTGGGAGATTCCTGTGTGAAGAAATGACTGATGGCACAACATTTCACGGGCTGGTTGTCCGTGCAGACCCTGGAGGCCGTGGCAGAACGTGCTCCAGGGCAAGCAGAGCTAATTCAGTGCCTGGGCAGGGCAGGATTTTGCACATTTCCGTGTTTTACCTGCTTTCCATGTGATATTTCATCTGTTTAGAGGCCAATGGTGATCCCAGCTCTCACAGGCAGGGCAGTGAGCCGCCGTGGGGAGAGCTGGATGAGGGAATGTTCCAAGGCTGGGTGGGAAATGAGAGGGGGAGAAGCCCTGCAGAACAATTTCAAGGTTGAGTGAGTGGTGCCAGGAGGCTGTGAAAGGCTCTGCTGAGCTGCTCTGTGCTCACAGGCAGCGTGGAGAAGGCAGCTCACGGGATCTGCCTCCAAAAAAATCAGGTTTTCCTGTAAGGAGGCTGTGGAGCAAGGCTGGGATAGCAGGGAGGTTATCCCAGCCCTGCAGCTCCCTGCTTTGGGCTCGGTGGTCATTGTGATCCCAGCAGCATCTCCCTGCTCACAAAGCATCACTTTCTTCTGCTGCCCTTTTTCCCCAGCCCTGAGCCTGTGGAAAGGCACATCTGCCTCAGGCTGGCTCTCAGGGCACCATGGATTTCTCCAGCCAGGAGCTGGGGAACAGCAGCTCAGTGAGCTGCTCTGAGCTCCAGCCTGCACACAGCCCTGCCTGATTGAAACCAGCCCTGACAGGCAGGGGCAGAGCACAAGATCCTGAATTCCTGCGTGTTTTGTGAGCCTGGGCACTGAAATCCCCCTTGACAGGAAAAGCTGCAGCCTGAACTCCATCAGGAATGGGAGCCCAGGCCAGGAGGAGCTCAGCCTTGTAAAACATCCTCAAACCAGTCAGGATGTGCACAGAAATCCATGAAGCCAAGGCACAGGGACCTGGCAGAAGAGCAGAGCACAAGATCCTGAATTCCTGGATGTTTTGTGAGCTTTGGGCACTGAAATCCCCCTTGATAGGAAATGCTGCAGCCTGAACTCCATCTGGAATGGGACTGTGAGCCCAGGTTAGGAAAAGCTCAGCCTTGTTAGTGCAGGCTTATGTAAAACATCCTCAAACCAGTCAGGATGTGCACAGAAATCCATGAAGCCAAGGCACAGGGACCAGGCAGAGGAGAGGTGTGCACCTTTTTAAGTAAAAATCCTGACCTGAATTTATCAGGAGAGGCCCTAAGTGAGACATCACCTGTGCAAAGTCACAGCAGCTGCAGGCACCCAGGCCTGAGACACGTCTGCACCTGTGCTTTTGCTTTGGTTCCTCCTTTTTTTGGTATTTTTCCCCATCCTTAACTCCCTGACTTTGTGGCGTGAGGATGAAGAGCCCAACAGAAAGAAACCTCCCAAATCAGGGTGCTCAGAGCTGTGCTAATGGCATAATTAAAAGAATTAAGGCTTAATTGCCCCCTCCTGCTGCTGCTTTGGGGGTATTTGCCTACTGGTGCTGCAGGAGGTGAGTGGAGGGGAAGGGTCCTTGCACCCCTGGAGCCCCCTGGTCCTGTGGAAGGTGTTCCTGGCCATGGCAGGGGGTGGAACGAGGTGATTTTTGATGTCCCATCCAACCCAAACCATTCTGGGATTCCCAGGCAAGGCTCCAGGGTGGGCTTTAACAGCATAAACTGTGCTTATTTAGCATTTTAATCACAAATGGTTGTGATGGGGTGGTAAAGCTCCCACGGACCCAAAACCCTGCCCCTTCCTGGGATCCTGGAATGTGGAATTTGGGTGTGAGGCTCGGTGTCACCGCAGGTGCATTTTGTGGCTTTGTCCCTTCCAAGGCGGCGGGAAATGGGGTGAAACGGAGGCGTTCGGGCATTTTCCCAAAAGCTGCTGCTGGGGAGGTCTTGGAATGGGGGCAGGAATGTCCTGCCAGGCTTGGAATGGGGGGGCACGGGAGGGTTCGGTGGGGATCGTGTCTCGGCAGCTGGGCTGGAACCTCCATCCCTCCGTCTGTCCCTCCATCCGTCCGTCCGTCCATCCATCCATCCGTGCGGCTCTCCTGGCAGCCGTGCCCGGCTCGCGTTCCCCCCGGCTC
>NW_005054515.1:6933-12711 GCF_000277835.1 Geospiza fortis
CAGCGCCTCCCGCGCTCCCTCCCCTTCCTCCTCCTCCTCCTCCTCCCGCGGCTCACGCAGGGCGCAGGGGGGGCATGGGGGGTCGCCGCTGACACCGGGCTCCGAGACATCCACCGCAGGTAAAGCCCCGCCGCTTCTCCTCGTTCCTCGGGCTTTATTCAGCCGGGTGGGATGCGGGATGCAGGGGATGCGGGCATCACCCCCTGCGCGAGCATCACCCCCTGCCCTTCCCTTCCCTTCCCGGGGCGCTTCTTGGCGCGTTCCCCCTTCCCAAACCTCCTCGGTTTGCTTCCATCCGCAAACATCTTTTTTAGTGCTCATATTGTTGTTATTTCGGGCGGGGGTCTCGCTCAGCGCCGCGGTTCCTTTGCCAGGAGAGGGGGAGCCCAACCTTTGTCAGCTATTCCCCAAAAATCCCGCTGTGAACGAGCGGCGGTGCCCGCTGTCCTGCCCCCATCCCCGGCTCCCATCTGGAGTTCGGGCTGCCGGGAAAGCTGCAAAGTTTCTGGGATGAGCGGGGCTGGAACTTCATCCCGGCCGCGGGGGCTGAGCCGCAGTGCCAGCGGTGGGATTTTCAAATCCCCTCCCAGCATCACAGGGATGGGAGGCAAAGACCTTTCCGAGCGCCAAACTTGCCCTGAGCCTTTTGAGAAAACACTTTATTTTATTTTTTCCCCTCTCGTTCTTTACTTGCTGCAACCCTCTAAACCTGCAATCCTTCTTTTCTTTGCATTCCACCTCTCCTTTCCCCAAATCGCCTCTCCCAGCCATCGGCTGCAGGAGAGGGATGCCGGAACGGGACGTTCCCTGCGCTGATGTGCGTTTTCTTTGTTGTTGGGTTGGGGTTTTCCCCTTGTTTTTTCCTTTCCCTTTCCCCTTTTTTCCCTTTTTTTCCCCTTGGCAGCGCTGGCTGCTCGCACCGAGCCCGGCTCCTTCCCGGGATCTCCCCGGAGCATCCTGCAGGAGCCCGGGATGCTCCGTGCATGTGGGATAGAACTGCTGCATTGAAACGTCTTCATTTTAATTTTTTTTTGTTTGGTTTTTTTGTTTTGTTTTTTTTTTTTTTTGTGGGGTGTGAAGCATTCCCGTGGGATTTGTGGAAATCCAGCTGGTTGTTTCAGCAGAGTGAGTTTTACCTTTGTCTCTCCTTCCCTCCCGTCCTGGGGAAGGAGGGGAGGAGAAAATCGCTGTGCTTGTTCCATTTTCCTTCAGCACCCCACTCCCTCCCTCCATCCCCAGCACAAAGCTTTCTTGTTTCTGAAGGACTCGTGAAAAAATACAATGTTCAAAGAGCGAGTTGTAAAACGTTATCTTTGTGGGAAACTGTGAAAATTGGCGCTGTCCCTTCTTTTATTTTATTTATTTATGCTTTTTTTTTTTTTTTGGTGATAAGTGGGAGCAACAGTGTTTGGAAGAGGTGGGAGCTGTGGAGCTTGGCTGGGGAGGGCTCCCAGCCCTGTCCCTTTTCTGGATGCAGCACCAGAACCATTCCAGCTGCAATCCCTCATCTCCAGAGGGATGCCCAGGGCACGGCAGCTCCTCTGTGCCAGCAAAAAGGGCAATCCTGCAAATCCTGCAAATCCTGCCATCCTGCCCTGAGCAGCTGGGGGTGAAAGCACCTCCTAACAAGGATTCCCTTTATGAAGTTTCTTAGGTGCTCTGTGCAGATGGTCTGGAGCCACAGATTATTTTTTGAATTTAAGAAGCTTTAGGGTATGGGCTTGGATGGGTGAGGGGGCTGGCCTGTGGCCTCTTGTTGGGGTGTAAAATATCCCAGCTGCTCCCAGCCAGGCTCATTGAGCTGCAGTATGAACAGTTCCATGTGCAACCTAAAACTTCCCTGCTTTTCCCCACTACACCATCCTGCTTCCTCCTGTAAGACTTCCAATAATGTTGCAAGAAAAATAGGATTATTTGGGGGCTTTTCTAGCCCAGCATCCCTGCCTTTGTGCTCATGGTGTTATCTGACTCCATTTCTGGATCTGAAATGGGGAAAAACTGGGAATTCCAATAATTAGGACCCAAATCTTGCAGGTATCCTGGATCTTGCCAGGGGTTTGGTGAAGACCAGGGGCTGGGCATTTATCCATGGACTTGATGTTTGATTTATCCATGGGCTTGGTATTTCAAGGAGATGTTTGTTCATGGGCTTCCTCCAGTAAGACTTCTAATATTGTTGCAAGAGAAATAGGATTATTTTGGGATTTTTGTGGCCCAGCACCCACAAAATTCCTGCCTTTGTGCTGATGGTGTTATCTGACTCCACTTCAAGGTGTAGATTCTGCATCTGAAATGGGGAAAAAATTTGTAATTCCAATGGTTAGGATCCAAATCTTGCAGATATCCTGGATCTTGCCAGGGGTTTGGTGAAGACCAGGGGCTGGGCATTTATCTGTGGGCTTGATACTTCAATGTGGGCAGAAGATGTTTGTTCATGGGCTTCCTCCAGTAAGACTTCTAATAATGTTGCAAGAAAAATAGGATTATTTTGGGGTTTTTGTGGCCCAGCTCCTACAGCCTTCGTGCTGGTGCTATCTGACTCCATTTCTGGGTCTAGAAATAGGGAAAACTGGAAATTCCAATGGTTAGGACCCAAATCTTGCAGGTATCCTGGATCTTGCCAGGGGTTTGGTGAAGACCAGGGGCTGGGCATTTATCCGTGGACTTGATGTTTGATTTATCCATGGGCTTGGTATTTCAAGGAGATGTTTGTTCATGGGCTTCCTCCAGTAAGACTTCTAATATTGTTGCAAGAGAAATTGGGTCATTTTGGGGTTTTTGTGATCCAGCTCCTACAGAATTCCTGCCTTTATGCTGATGGTGTTATCTGACTTCATTTCAAGGTGTAGATTCTGCACCTGAAATGGGGAAAAATTGGGAATTCCAATGGTTAGGACCCAAATCTTGCAGATATCCTGGATCTTGCCAGGGGTTTGGTGAAGACCAGGGGCTGGGCATTTATCCATGGGCTTGATGTTTGATTTATCCATGGGATTGATGCTTCAAGGTGGGCAAGAGATGTTTGTTCATGGGCTTCCTCCAGTAAAACTTCCAATATTGTTGCAGGAGAAATTGGGTCATTTTGGGGTTTTTGTGATCCAGCTCCTACAGAATTCCTGCCTTTGTGCTGATGGTGTTATCTGACTCCATTTCTGGATCTGAATTGGGGAAAAACTGGGAATTCCAATGGTTAAGACCTAAATCTTGCAGATGCCCTGGATTTAGCAGGGTTTTGGTGAAGACCAGGGGCTGGGCATTTATCCACGGGCTTGATGTTTCAGTGTGGGCAGGAGATGTTTGTTCATGGTCCTGGCGAGGCTCAGTCGTGGAGGTGAAGGTTAGATGGGATATTGGGAAGCTGTGGCTGCCCCTGTGTCCCTGGCAGTGCCCAAGGCCAGGCAGGATTGGATTGGAGCCGCCTGGGACAGTGGGAGGTGTCCCTGCCCATGGTCACCAAGTCCCCTCAGAGCAGAGGGGCACCCAGGGACACTTCTGCAGCATCCATCTGAAACCTTGTCCTGGGAGCAGGGACCTGGCTTGGGATGGAACTGCTCAGGCTGTGTCAGGGCTGGGCTGTCCCTTGGGTTGCTTTGCCCTGGTCTGTGTTTGACAAACCCACTGTTCTCTCCCTGGAGGAGAGAGATCCTGCTTGGAAGGTACTGGGGACAAATTCCCGATGGAAATGAGGGTGTGCCAGAGCCTGAGCGTGCTGCACCTTTGGAAAGGGCATGGAGGAGAGGGACAGGACAGCTCCAAGGGCCCTCAGCCACTGCTGGGTCTCAGGAGGGCTCTCATGAGCAATCCTGTCCCTGCTGATGAGCTGCTGTCATTCATCCCAACAACTTCATTAATCCAATAATCCATCCCTGCTGCACCTCTTTGTCTTCCCATTCCCTCCCTGCTCTCTGGGGCTGCTCCTTGGGACTGCGGGGGTTCCTCCTGAGTACCCCCATCCTCATTTCCCGGTATTTTTTCCCTGCTCCTACAACGCCCAGCGTGCCCACAGCGCTGCTCCCTCTCCCAGCTGGAGCAGCAAAGTGCCCCTTGCTGGAAGGTAAGTGAGCTTTGTGTGAAAGCAGCAAGGACTGCTTGATTTGGATGAGGCAAGAGATGGCCTGAGAGCCTTTGCAGCTCTGGTTCATCACTGTGAAGCTTTTTTTTTTATTTTCCTACAGTTATTGTATTTTTTTTCATTCTTCTTCTGAAGCATCCCTTTCCCCACTCTGATTTTAAGATCTAAAATTCCAGTTACCATAGGCCTGAACAAAATGGCCCTGCTGCTTTTTTTAAGCATTGCAAACTGCCAGCCTGGGGGCAGCTGGAGGCCCTAAGGGAGATGGGATAAAATCCCACAGCCAGGGCCCTGGGCTTCGAGCATTTACCCAGGGACCTGGACTTCCATCACTCACCCCTCTCCTTTGGCAGGGCTTTGAAATGCAGCTTGGTGGCTGATTGGGAAGAGCTGGGGGTTCTGAGGCTGCTGCCTTGCTCTTGAGGCTGCTGCTGGATCCTTTATTGCTGTTGATGGAGGACACCCCGGGGGGAAAAGGAAACTCTTCCCCTGAGAGCTGCAGCTGGATGTGGCCAGGAGGGAGGTGCTGAGGCAGCCCCTTCCAGCACACACTTCTTTCCCCCCCCTTTAATCCCACTTCACACACACCTCGTCCTTTTTTTCCCTTGGAGCCCGCCCTGGACCAAGCCGACGTGGAGCCCCCAGGATGTGTGGGCAGGGTGGCAGCAGCACAGCCACGCTCAGGGATGCTGTGAGGGAGCCTGGGCATGTTGGACACTTCTCCTGCACCCTTTGGTGGCAGTGCTTGGGATCCCAGCCAGGCTGCTGCCTCCTTCCAGGCTGGGCACAGGAAGAAAGTGTCTGGCATCCCAGCCCTGAGCACCTTCCATTGGCCACTTTGTCCATTCCTGTGCGTTTCCTGAGACCAGACTGTGTGTGTCACTTCACTGCATTCACCCTTCCCCTGCCTCCTAGAGCAAGAATTCCCACCCTTCCTCCTCCTCTTCCTTTTTTTGCCTCCTTCAAGCCAAGCTCCGCTGCTGTTGGCTGCTTTTCCACCTTTTCATCCCACGTTAGCATCATCTGCTCCTCAGCTTTGCTGTGTTGATTCCCTGTTTTGGAGCAGCCCAGGAGCCTCTTGGCTTGGTCTCCGTGCCCCATCCCAGCCTTCCTCCTGGCTCAGGAGCTGCTGCTCCAGCTGAAGAGAGGTTTTGTGGTGGAAAATGGTTGCTATGATGCCTGTGGTGACTAGCAACCAGTGCTGGAGGCTCCCTTGAGCCACTGCTGCCCCACTTAAAAGGGAAGAAATTGGGAATTCCTACTTTTCTCTCCCCAAAAATGAAGTTTCCCTCGCCATGGAGGGGTGGGTGGCAGTGCCTGAGGCAGCAGGGAGTGGGGGCTCTCTTCCCAAAGCTCCCAGGGTGTTATTTTAGCATCCCATGGATGCGGGAGTTGAGTGGGATGCATTATTTGGCTTTTCCTTGGAGATGCCACAGGTGTGGTGAAAGGTTTGCATGTTGCTTATGCAGAGCTGAGGGGTTGTTGGGATTGTCTTGTGTCAGGGGCTTGGCAAACCCATAGCATTCCCAAACCCACATCATTCCCCATGTCATGGGACAGCCTATGTCATTCATTCCCAAACCCCTGACATTTCCCATGTCATTCCCAAGCACATGTCATTCTCCATTTCATGGGAAAACTCATGCCATTCCCAAACCCATGGCATTCCCCATGTCATTCCCCAAACCCATGGCATTCCCCATGTC